>NC_141876.1:302331080-302482080 GCF_056163025.1 Triticum urartu
TGGTGCCTTCACTTGAGGTCACCAAGCTCATTGCCAGGCGAGTGATTTGCATATCATTCCCCATAAGGAAGGTGGAAACCTGCACAAGTACATACAGAGGTTCAACTGAGTGCAATACAACATCTCGGATGTTCATCCTACCACCGTGATTAGCGCATTCCATTAGAATGTGCGTAACCGCAAGATGCGTGAAGAGCTGGCAATGAACAAGGTCAAGGACGTGGCCGAACTTTACGTTCTGGCCGATAGATGCACCCGGGCTATAGAGGGAAGGAAGTACCCCGGTGAAGATGCTGGTGCGGAAACCGACTCTACCGACGAAGACACCGCCGCCCCGACGAAGAAGGGCTGGCGTCGCAACAGGAAATGCAAGGACAAGACCGTGCTTGCCGTCGAGGGATCCGGCGACACCAGCGCCGCCAAGAAGGCCAAGAAAGACGACCCCGGCAAGGAGATTGCCGGTTGCGCCGCTTGCCGGGCCTTGGCGGCTGCCGACAAGCCAGGGGGCTCCGACAAGCAGTACTGCAATATCCACCGCACCAATGGCCACGACCTCCAGAACTGCCGCCAAGTTGAGCTGCTTGCTGAAAAGTAAAAAGGCGAATATGAGCGGAGGGACAAGGAGATGGGTCGGGATGGTGCCGAAGGATCCGGCAAGAAGTGTAGTGGCCAAGGAGGTCGCTGCGGCAAGGATAACCAGCAAGAGAGGCCCGACCAGGGCCGCAACAAGAAGCAGGAAGATGATGATCGTGACGAGGACGACGAGTCCGGTGAGCATGAGTTCCAAAAGGCTACGGAGGCCATGTGCGTCGATGGTGGCGCTTCGCTTCACACTTCTCACCGCCAGCTCAAGCGATGGGCGCGTGAGATTACAGCAGCAGAGCCATCGTTCGATGATCAGAAGCCACTGAAGTGGTCCAGCACGCCCCTAATCTTTGACGCCAAGGACCACCCTGACCGCACGACTGCGGTCGGATGTTTGCCGTTGTTGGTCTCACCAACGATATGCAACCTCAAGGTGAATAAGATGCTGGTTGACGGCGGGGCTGGCCTGAACTTGATCTCACCCGTCGTGATCAAAACGCTGCAAATTCCTGATGGAGACCTTGAGGAAACGAGTACGTTTCAAGGGGTCAGCCCGGGAAGGAGCCAGCCAAAGGGGAAGGTCACATTGCCCGTGACATTTGGAGGTGAGTTGAACTACAAGACGGAGAGGATCGTCTTCGATGTGGCCGAGATCGCCTTGACCTCGACCGCCCAGCACTAGCCAAGTTCATGGCGGCGTCGCACTACGCCTACAATACGCTGAAGATGCCTGTGCCGATGACCATCATCACCATCCCTTTCGACAAGAATGATGCACTGATCTGTGCTGACAAACTCTATCGAGAAGCAGTTGCCACCAAGGCACCTACTCCTGTCGTTGAGGCCCCGGGAGGGAAGAGGAAGACCGGCAAGACCTCTCGCACCCACTCCGGAAAGCTCACCTCTTTCGGAGTGCTGTGCCACCATCGAGGACGTGCCCGAGAGCTCTACCGGCAAGAGCAAGCAATCCAGAGCTGCACCACCAGAGACCAAGAGGGTGTCCGTCAAGGAGGATGGCACGGGAGGGGCTTTCACCATAAGCTCCACCCTCGACGACAAATAGGAAAGCGCTCTCATCACTTTCCTGTGGGCTAATGTCGATGTGTTTGCGTGGCAAGCATCCGACATCCCCGGCGTTCCCAGGGAAGTGATTGAGCACGACCTTGCTGTCTGTCCCCATGCGCGACCCGTCAAGCAAAAGGTCAGGAAGCAAGCTTTGGAACGACAGGAGTTCATCACAGAGGAGATTAGGAAATTGGAAGCGGCGGGTTTGGTGAGAGGAGTGCTCCATCCGACGTGGTTGGCCAATCCGGTGGTGGTGCACAAGGCGAATGGGAAGTGGAGGCTGTGTATTCACTACACGGATGTCAATAAGGCTTGTCCTAAGGATCCCTTCCCGTTGCCGTGCACCAACCAGATTGTCGACTCCACGGCCAGGTGTGATCTATTATCATTCCTTGACGCCTACTTGGGCTGCCACCAGATCTTCATGGCAAGAGAAGATGAAGAGAAGATATCCTTTATCACCCCATGTGGTACGTATTGCTTTTTACGGATGGCTTTCAGGTTGAAGAGTGCTGGCTCGACATTCGCAAGGGCGGTCCAGATTGGTTTTGAGCCCCAGCTACATAGAAATATCGAAGCATATATGGACGACATTGTGTTCAAAACCAAGGACAAGGCGACCCTTGTACAAGACCTAGGAGAGACGTTTGCCAACCTATGCAAGATCAACCTCAAGCTGAACCCTGAGAAGTGTGTCTTTGGCGTCCCTTCAGGAAAACTTCTCGGGTTCTTTGTGTCGCAATGTGGGATCGAGGCAAACCCAGACAAGATCAAGGCTATTGAGCAGATTGAGGCACCCAAGCGGATCAAGGATGTGCGCCGGCTCACTGGCTGCGTTGCCGCCTTGAGCGGGTTCATCTCCAAGTCCGCTGAATGTGCCCTTCCCTTTTTCAAAATATTGAAGAAGGCAGGGCCAATGGAGTGGACCCTAGAGGCCGAGGCGGAGTTGTAGGATCTGAAGAAATACCTTTCCTCTACACCAATACTGGTTGCACCTAAACCACAAGAGCCGTTGCTGCTTTATCTGGCGACAACAAATCAGGTGGTCAGCGCCGCACTAGTGGCACAAAGTGAGGTCGACGAAGAGGCAGTAGCCATGGCAGGACCGGCGGATGGCAAGTTAGGGATTCCCCCGGCAGGGCCTGGTGCCGGCAAGGCAAGGCCCCTGGCAGAATCCGACGCCATTGGGGCAAGGCCCGCGCAGCCAAGTGAAGTGGTGTAGAAGAAGAAGATGATGCAGCACCCAGTTTACTTTGTCAGCTCCCTCTTGCAGGGGGCCATGTCAAGGTACTCCAGTGTGCACAAATTGCTCTTCGGCCTCCTTATGGCCTCGAGGAAGCTGCGTCATTACTTCCAAGTCCACGAGATTACTGTCGTCACCCGCCTCCCGTTGCAGCGGATACTTCACCACCCAGATGCGACCGGAAGGATTATGGAGTGGGCCTTGGAGTTGTCAAGCTTTGGGTTGAAGTTTGAAAGTACTTCGACAATCCAGAGCAGAGTCTTGGCGGAGTTCATTGCAGAATGGACCTCAACGCCCGAGGAGGAAATCCAGGAGACCGATCTCCCCGGCAAGGAGGAAAGTCGCGACTGGATCATGTACTCTGACGAGGCTTTTTCGCTACAAGGCTCTAGTGCCGGTGTGCGGCTTGTCGCACCCACCGGAGAGCACCTCAAGTATGTGATCCAGATGCACTTTCCCAGGGAGATGTCCACAAACAACACTGCTGAGTACGAGGGGCTGCTTGCCGGTCTCAGGATCGTGGCGGACCTCGAGGTGAAGAAGCTCATCGTCAGGGGTGATTCGCAGCTTGTCGTCAGACAGGTCAACAAAGATTACGAGAGTCCATTGATGGAGGCCTACGTAGATGAGGTGAGGAAGCTGGAGGAGCGCTTCGACGGTATTCAAGCGGAGCACATTCCCCGAGCGGAGAACGACATCGCTGACTACCTGTCAAAGCGCGCTGCATTCAAGCTACCTGTGGAACTAGGTTCCTTTTTGCTTCGGCTCACTCAACCATCCGTCGAACCGTCAATAGAGCGGAACAAACGGAGGAAATTGGGCCCCGGCAAGTACTTTCCCGCCGAGCCCCAGGGGTCCGCCGGCAAGAGTGTTGCCGCGGATTCTGAGCCTGCCAAGGGGCAGCTGGCTCCGGCAGGGCGCCAAGCCCTGGCTGTAGAGACGGCCGCCCCCATGGCGGAAGAAATGCCTTTGGTCCTTGCCGTTTCCTCCAGACAGGGGAACTTCCTGAAGAGGAGGAAGAAGTGGAAAAAGTAGCCCGTCAGTCTGCCTTGTACCAGTTCGTCGATGACGTCCTGTACAGAAAAGACCGAACAATGTGAAATTGAAGTGCGTCCCCCGGGAGGAAGGACTGGAGCTATTGGCAGAGATACATGGAAGCATATTTGGCTCCCACATAGGGTCGAGGGCCCTTGCCGGCAAAGCATTCTAGCAAGGCTTCTTCTGGCCCACCGCCCTCCAGGATGCAACGGCACTAGTAACCAGGTGTGAAGCGTGCCAGTTCCATTGAAAGAAGCTTCATCAACTAGCTCAAGCCCTTCAAACAATTCCTCTCTCCTAGCCGTTTTCGGTCTGGGGGATCGACATACTGGGACCCTTCCCCTGTACTGTCAGGGGCTTTGAGTACTTGTACGTTGCAATCGACAAGTTCACAAAGTGGCCGGAAGTGGAAGCAGTAAAGAAGGTGACAGCACAGTTAGCCGTCAAGTTCTTCAAGGGACTAGTCTGCCGTTTTGGTGTGCCAAACAAAGTCATCACCGACAATGGCACGCAGTTCACAAGCCACGCCTTCATGCAGTACACCCAATACCTCGGCAGCAAGGTCTGTTTTGCTTCCGTGGCACACCCATGGAGCAATGGCCAGACGGAGAGGGCCAATGCTGAAGTACTGCGAGGCCTGAGAACAAAGACTTTTGACAAGCTGCACAAAAGCGGAAGGCTCTGGATTGATGAGTTGCCGGTGGTTCTTTGGTCGATCAGGACGACTCCAGATCGAGCCAAAGGCCAGACACCCTTTGCCCTGGTATACGGGGCAGAAGCAGTTCCCCCCAGGGAAGTCATATACGGGTCACCACGAGTGCTCGCTTATGATGAGCTTGAGCAAGAACGATTGCGGAAAGATGACGCAATGCTCCTTGAGGAAGATCATCTTCGAGTGGCTGTGAGAGCAGCATGCTACCAGCAAGCCTTGCGCCACTACCATAGCTGCAAGGTCTATGCCCGAAGCTTTGAGGAAGGCGGCCTTGTTCTTCGGCGCGTTCAGTCGGCCAAGAATTCCAACAAGTTGACGCCAAAGTGGGAAGGCCCTTATCGAGTAATATGAGTCACCAGGCCCGACGCAGTCCGCCTAGAGACCAAAGATGCTGTCCCAGTAAGAAATTCCTGGAACATCAAACATCTTTGCAAGTTTTACCCATAAGGCGTGGTTGTCGGGCCTCCCGGTGAACCACCTTTTGTACGAGCCTTGCCGGCAAGGCATGTAACCCTCTGTACAAAGCCAGGCGCAGACCCTGAGCATAAATAAATGAAACGCTGGCGCCCTAAGTTATAGCATGCATGCTAGGTCAAGTCTTTCCCTCGGTTAGGGTTGAGTGTGCTTAGCAGCGACTAACCCCTAGTCTAGAGGGCGAGTGTGCGTCTTTCTGTTCTCTTTGGATTGCAGGGCATGCGGACACTTCTGCTGAGCCGCTTGGGGAGAAGAGAACGAACCGGCGCTCCGGCCCTGGCAAGCCAAGACTGCCGAGGGCTGAAGATACAAGGATCCAACCACGGAAAGCCAAGGTTGACGGGGGCTGCGGATTCAAATAAGTCTTTCATCCCCCTGCTATGCGTTTCTATATAGAACTGGGACATGTGAAACCTCGTTTATGTCCTTGAAACCACCGTGCTCCCCCTTTCTTGTACCCAAGAGTTACCTGAATTTGGTAGTAGTCGCGGTGGCGAGGAGATGACCGAGGGGCCTAACTCTACTTCGTCCCTGCCTCCGCCAAGAGCGCGAGAATGGTCGACCGAAGTGGGGAGACGGCAAGGCCTGTTGCCGGGCGACATGTTTATATTAAAAACAACAAGGATTCATCCTTGGCATGGGCCTCGCTCACACACAAAGAACTCGGCAAGCACCCTTTTTCATTAAAAACATCCCATACAGGTACAGTTCATATGGAATTAAAAACATGAGCAAGGGGATAACAAGTCTTAAAATAAACAAGTGCCCGCAGGCTTACAAACTAAAAAAAGATATGATGCCCGTAATCCCTTTCTTGTCCCTCTCCTCAGAAGGTGGAACAAAAGGGCAGGAGGGCGAAAAGAGCGCCTAGGTGAGGTGCGAGGAGCAGAAGGCCCCAAGAGAACGTCCCGGTGCCGGGAGGGGAGCTAGAAGATGAGGCAGCGGGCCGGCAATACGCGACGAAGGCATCGGTGCCCGCGTACTCCGACTTGACGGCCGCCACCCGCCTTCTTCGCCCTCTCTGGCCCTCCTACGCCTGCCGCCCAAGGAGATGATGGGGAGCACCCCGATGGAGAGCTTGGCGAGGATGGCCCTCGGCAAGGCACGTGGCCTAGGGAGGGGCGGCGCGGTCAGTCGAAGTCGGAGTCGGCATCTTGCTGCTCGACTCCCTCACCGTCGCTGTCCTCCTCGTCGCTCCCGCTTGAGGAGGAATCTTCATCATCGGAGGAGCTCTCCACGCAGCACTTCAAGCGAGTTCCGAGGTCTCCGAAGACCTTGACGGAGAGCAGGCTGCCCTCCGTTAACTTGAAGTAGAGGACAAGCCCTGCCGCCAGGCTGTGGTTGCGTGTGAATGTCTTCCATCGCGGTGGAGGTACATGACGTGAGGGGCAGGGAAGTCGACGTCGACCCGCATGCCGCCATTCCCGCAGCCCTTCATGTGCAACCAGAGGGTCTGGGGTGGATCGAGCTCCATCTCCCGAGCAAAGGCAGTAGGGAGATGGAGGCAGTGACGCGATGGCCGGCGCAGCCTGATGAAGAACTCATGGGGCTGGTCCCTGACGTGGTGCTCCGTCGGGAGAGGCATCGCTGGCGGAGGCGAGGCGATGCACCGCCCCGTCCTCCTCTCCCCTGAGCGCCACGATGACCTCGACCTCACCCCCTCCCCCTTTCTCTCGTAGTCGGTTCCGTTGCCACGAGCTCTTGGGAAGGAGGAACGCGATGGCGAGCAGCGACCCTTGCCACCACCGTCGAAGGGCCAGCAATTCCTCTTGCCATGGCGGATGGAAGGAAGAAGCGGAGGTGGAAGGAGACGGATGATGGAAGAATCTGGAATGCCGCCCCCTGCCCTCCTTATAAAGGGGCGGAGTCGGGGCTCGGCCGCCCCACTCGACCAATCCGGTCATCGGGGGTGTAGGGAATCAGTACCGGCCCGCTGCCCCAATCAGCGACGGCCCGGCTTCCCACCTCCACCTCCTGCCACCTGAATGAGGGACACATGGCGAGTGAGCAGCATTGAAGGGATAGGCGAAGCGGCCGCTCCTCACCCCGTGATCGTGGGGCGCGAGCGCCTTGAAGGCCACGACCCGAGTCCACCTGAGTAAATGGGCTGTGCCTCTGCGCCTCCCTCCTTTTATGGCGAAGGTGTGAGCCGCCTCTTTACCACGATGTGACGCATGCATGCGTGAACTGCCCCACGCATGACCCCCATGTCACGCACAATCCTCCACGTCGCGCGTTCAACGCGGGTCATGGGGAAGCGCAGCGGACGAGAATTTACTATGGTAAAATCCGTCCCACCTGCCCGCGCACCATTCTGGGCCTAGCCCAACAACGCGTCGCGCTTACGTGTGGCCCAGGCCCGAGGGCTCCTGTCGGTGTACAAAAGTGGGGGCTCTACTTTTGACCCCTTTATTTGTGCACGGGCAGTCGGAGCCATGCGCCGTGGCCACACTTAACAGGGCAGACGAGGGAAGCCGGAGAGAAGCCAAGGCACAAGGCGACCAAGGCGACACCAAGACCGGAAGCACAGGAGGGCAAGAGGGCGAGGTGTACTCCCTCGGCAAGATCCTTGCCAAGGCGCCCCCCGCAGCCCCGGCAAGAGCATTGCCGGGGCAACTTGCCCTATGCGAGCGAAGTGAATCACCCTTGAGCCCACCGGTTCCAACCTAACCAACTGCGTTGGAACCAGGGCTCGGGAAGCGCCTCTGTGGTGGCATGGAAATCTTCGTCAAACTCATAAATATACGAGTTCAAATAAGGACTAGAAGACGTTGAGCCTCGGCAGGATCCTAGCCGAGGAAATCCACAAGACCTCCGGCAAGACCCTTGCCGAGGATGACAGCAACGCCACGGCAAGACCCTGGCCGAGCCCCCAGCAAGACCCTTGCCGAGGGCGTCAGCAGGGCCACTGCCAGGCTGGCACCAGCCAAGACTCTGCCGCCGTTCCCATGCAGCTGCCATCCCAACCAGCTGGGCAGGCACCTGCGTGGCAACATGTAGCTTCCAGGCCAAATCAGCAAGCACCTGCGTGGCAGCATGCAGATCTTCCTAAAGGCCCTACCACCGCACGACCTCAGCTGCCTGCCTGCCTACATGGCGCTGCATGCGTCGCCAGCCTGGGCGCGTGTCAAAGTGAGGCGAAGCGGCGACGAACGGGACGGGCCTCGTTCCCGACCCCGATAAACTAATGGGCACCTACGTAGTGCATTTAATGCACTTTGTCCCGTAATGCCGTGCGATAAGCTCGCGCACTGTAGGCCTTTCCACCTCCTGTGTGCCACTGTGGCAGCCCCTTTTTCCTATAAAAGGAGGCCTGAGGCGACCAGGAAAGGGATTCGGCGTTTTGGAACGGGACGACCACCATAGCTAGTTCAGAAAGCTCAATAACACTCAATACATCCACCAAAGCAGGACTAGGGTTTTACACATCCTCGTGGTCCGAACCTAGGTAAACGATCCGTGTGCTTGCTCCTAAACCTGCTCTTCTCACAACCCCGCACCCGCCGACCGTAGAATGGATCCCAGTGATCCCATAGGTGTCGTTCTCACCGACACGTCCTCATTTGGTGGGAACAAGTCATTGAGTGCCGTGCGACAAGAGGTGAACCACCCATCACAACTTGGGCACAAATGAAGGATGTCATGAGAGCACGTTTTGTGCTACCTACTACAAGTGCGACCTCTTCAAGAAACTCCAACTCCTCAAGCAAGGAACTAAGAGCGTTGAAGAGTACTACAAGGAAATGGAGATTGCCATGATTCGAGCCAATGTCATGGAAGATGATGAGCAAACTATGGCACGTTTCTTGAATGGACTCAATCATCCTATCAAGAAGATCGCCGACTTCCAACCATACTCGAACCTCGCCGAGCTAGTGCATCAAGCTACCAAGGCGGAACATCAAGTGCAAGATTACTTCAAATATGCCAAGTTCTCATCCAAGTCCTATGGCTTCTCCAACTCTCAAGCGTCAATGACTCCAACACCTTCTACCTCAACCAAGCCATCTACAAGCAACAAAGACAACTCAAGTTACAAGAAAACTATGACAACCACAAGTTGTCCTCCTACTACAAGAAACTTCAAGCCGAGAGCTTCATCATCATCTACCCCAACCGATGAGACCATCAAGACAAGTTCCTTGAAATGCTTCACATGCGGCGGCCGAGGCCACAAGTCCTTCGAGTGTACGAACAAGCGCACCATGGTCCTCAACGACGACGGAATCTATGACTCCATGAGTGAAGGAGAAATGGAAGCACTTGACCAAGTGGCCATGCACCAGCAAGTGAATGAAGACGAATATGATCAAGTCTTTTGTGACAAAAATTCAAGCCCCGCTTTTGTTGTCTCCAAGGTCTTGACTCTTCAACATCAACAAGACAAAGACCAAAGATGCCATATCTTCCACACCAAGGCCGACATCAATGTAAGGTCCGTCAAGGTCATCATCGATGGAGGGAGTTGCCATAACTTAGCAAGTGAAGAACTATGCTCCAAGCTCAATTTGGTCAAGATGAACCCCCCACACCCTTACAAAGTTCAATGGTGCTTTGGTGTGTGATGTCCTTCCGATGACCGTTTGCCACCTCCTTCTTGGATGGCCATGGCAATTTGACCGAGTTGTCATCCACAACGGGTGTATAAACCACTATAGCTTCAAGATGAAAGGAAAGCAGTACATGCTACGACCCATGTCTCCAAGCCAAGTGATCGCCGACAAGCAAGCCACCCATCATGGAGAGAATAGTGAGAAAGTGAAACACCAAAAAGAGAGTGAGCGCCACAAGCCCAAATTGAGTGTCTCCACGATGAACGAAAAGAACTTAGTCCTCTTTGCCACCAAACGCGAGATGAGAGAAGTGTATGAGAACCCATCAAGTGTCATGCACTATGTCCTTTTGTTCAAGGATGAGGCACCAAAAGCTAACACCTCTCACGATCTACCTTTAGTGTTATCTTCTCTATTGCAAGAATTCCAAGATATTTTCCCCGACGAGCTACCTCCTGCTCTACATCCACTACGAGGCATCAAGCACCGCATCGACCTCATCCCCGGAGCACCTCTTCCAAACAAGGCCCCATATCGTGTCAACCCTGAAGAAACCAAAGAAATATAGAGGCAATTACAACACCTCATAGACAATGGACAGTTGCGTGAAAGCTTGAGTCCTTGTGCCGTCCCGGTCATTCTTGTGCCAAAAAGAGACGGTAGCTTTCACATGTGTTCCGATTGTTGACCTATCAATGCTATCACCGTTCGATATAGGCACCCCATCCCACGCCTTGATGATATGCTAGATGAACTTAGCGGCGCCACTATTTTCTCAAAAATTGATCTTAAAAGTGGTTACTATCAAATACGCATACAAGAGGGTGATGAATGGAAAACCACTTTCAAAACAAAGTTTGGTTTGTATGAGTGGTTAGTTATGCCTATGGGTTTATCAGAAGCACCCGGTACTTTCATGCGTCTTATGCATTATGTGTTTTGCCCTTATATTGGTGAATCTGATGTTGTTCACTTCGACGATATTCTTGTGTTTAGAAAATCTCTCAAAGAGCATGTCACCCACGTTCGCACCGTGCTACAAACTCTTCGAAAAGAGCATCTCTATGCTAATATGGACAAATGCCCTTTCGGTGTTGATAAGCTTGTTTTCTTGGGTTTTGTAGTATCTTCTAAGGGTTTTCATGTAGATGAATCTAAGATCAATGCTATTAAAACATGGCCCCAACCAACTAACTTGCAACAAGTGCGTAGTTTTCTTGGTTTAGACAGTTTCTACCGTAGATTCGTGAAAGATTTTAGCACCATCGCTTCACCTTTGCATGCTTTGAGTAAGAATAATACACCATTTGTTTGGGGAACATCCCAAGACACCGCTTTCAATGAGCTTAAGAATTTGCTTACTCACGCTCCTATGCTTGCTCTACCAAACTTCGACAAACCTTTTGAGACCCATTGCGATGCTAGTGGTTATGGCATAGGAGGCGTGTTAATGCAAGAGAAGCGCCCCGTAGCATATTTTAGTGAGAAACTTTCCAGCGCACAACTCAATTACCCCATCTATGACAAAGAGATCTACGCGTTAGTGCGAGTTTTATGTGAATGGGAACATTACCTTCATTCCCATGAGTTCATTCTTCACACCGATCATGAAACGCTCAAGTATCTTAAGGGACAAACTAATTTGAACAAGCGTCATGCTAAGTGGAGTGGATTCATGGAGTATTTTCCTTATGTCATCAAGTATATCAAAGGCAAAGACAATGTTGGGGCGGATGCAGTTTCCCGCATATGCATGCTTGTTACTCAACTTGAACTGAATGGCATTGGCTTTGAGCACATAAAAGACTTGTACGGGCGGGATCCTACTTTTGCAATTCCTTATGCTAAATGCTTGACACACATATCTTGGGAACGCTATTACATCAAAGATGGTTATCTTATGAGAGCTAACAAACTATGCATCCCTGAGTCTTCTCTTCATTTGTTGCTTTTGCAAGAATCTCATGGAGGAGGACTAATGGGACATTTTGGACGCGCCAAGACTTTTGCTACGCTGTCCAAGAACTATTTTTGGCCCAAGATGTTCCGCGACGTCAACAGCTTCACCAACCGATGCTCTACATGTCGAAAAGCTAAGTCTAAAGCTCAATCCCATGGTCTCTATATGCCTCTTCCAATACCGTACCAACCATGGGAAGATATTAGCATGGATTTTGTGCTTGTTTTGCCTAGAACTAGAAATGGAAAGGATTCCGTGTTTGTTGTTGTGTAACGATTCTCCAAAATGGCTCATTTCATTCCTTGCAACAAGAGAGACGATGCTTCACATGTTACCAATCTCTTTTGTAGGGAAATCTTACGATTACATGGAGTGCCAAAGATGATTGTCTCGGACCGCAACGTCAATTTCTTGAGTTACTTTTGGAAGACCCTATGCGCCAAGCTCGGAATCAAGCTACTCTTCTCCATGGCTTACCATCCACAAACCGACGGCAAAATGGAGGTCACCAAACGCACACTCTCCGCTCTACTTCGCGTTCTCATCAAGAAGAACATCAAGGAGTGGGAGGAGTGTCTTCCTATCGCTGAGTACGCCTACAACTGCGCAAGACATTCGACTACCGGCAAGTCCCCCTTCGAGGTCGTCTACGGATTCAACCCGTTGTCCCCATTGGACATTCTTCACTACCACTACAAGAGCGCATCAATATGGATGCGAGTGCCCGAGTGAACTATCTCAAGAAGATACATGAAGATACAAGGCACACCATCGAGCGCCATGTACAACGACTCGGGAGCAAGCTCAACGTCAACAAACAACCCATGATACTCACCGTTCGAGATCTTGTGTGGCTACATCTTTGCAAGGAATGCTTCCCCAACGAATGCAAGTACAAAGTTCTACCATGAGCCGATGGACCCTTCAAGGTGCTTGCACGCTACAACAACAATGCCTACAAGATCGACATCCCACGCGACAAGTACTCTATGAGCGACATCTTCAACGTCAACGATCTATCTCCCTACCATGGTGATGAAGAATTCTATCCGAGGTTGGATCTTTCTCAAGGGAGGGGAGATGACGTGGAGCATCCCAAGGTCATCCCCATGGACCTATCATCGTCTCATCAAGTGCCTAGAAGACCCATGACACGAGCACGTGCAAGATCTCTCGAAACCAAGGTGACATCTCTCCTCTCACAATTCCACTTCGATGCACATGAGACATGGATGCTACCTCAAACGGACACATTATGCACACTCAGGTACCAAGGAGTTAGCCATGGAGAAGCTAAGGAGCAAGAAGGATCGGAAGCAGAAGACATGTGGGAAGACGGAGAAGAAATCAGCCAAGTCCCAGACTGGCCGGACGATCCGGATGAGGCCCGGACTATCCGGACAGAGCCCGAACGATCCGGACCCCAGCCCGGACGATCCGGATAAGTGGAGACCCGAGAGCACTCGAAGCTGCAACCCGAAGCCGAATCATCTGGACCCCAGCCGGATGTCCGGACCCTCTCCGGACATCCGGGCCGGCAACGACGCCGCACGCCTCTTCGCCTCGTCCGGACCACCTCCTGGACCATCCGGGTCCCTGCAGGCCGGATCATCCAGCTGTCCATACGGATCATCCAGACCACCACCTGCGTGTGTGTGTTGGTCCGAAGCCCATGTACCCCTTCGCCCCTTTGCCTATATAAACGACTCCTCCACCACTTTTCTAGGGTTAGCAAAGTATTAGCTCATTTTATGAGAGAGCTTTGCTCATCCACTTGGTTACCTTCTCCTCGGAGTTCACGACCTCTTCGAAGAAGATCCCCCAAGTGGATTCAAGACCTCCTCACGAAGAAGACCCCTCCCCTTAAGAGCTCCTCACGGAGAAGATCGTGCTACTTGTATCGTCCTTAGTTGACCATGGATCACGTATCTCTTATGTGTTTGAGGATCTAGCATATGTGTGATTGTTCTTGTTGGTTGGAGTGATTCTCTCATGTTCTTCATGTTCTTCGTAGGATCCGCTCCTTTCGTGAAAGATCAGCCATTTAGGGTTCCACCCTACATTAGCGTGTCACTTCAGAGCCTTTGAGGGTGATGCACTGGCGTTGGCTGGCAGCACACAGATGCAGATCTTGAGCGGCAGCGGAGCGCTACGATGTGGTGGATGATGCCATTGGTGAAGACCCAACGGCCTCACGGGGTGGAGGTGCGATGATGTGCTCGGTGAAGTAGCCCCGATGAGGTGGGCGACGATGTCGGTGAAGCGCACCTGATGCGGTGGAAGTCGGTGTCTGTGAGGCACGTCTGTAGCGGCGGCCGACGTTGTCGGTGGACCACCCGGTGCGATAGAAGAGGGTGTAGATGAGGTAGCTCCGGTGCGCTGGTGAAGCGCGACCGTCGTCTTTGTCATCGCCATCCGACACAGAGGTGTGGAAAGAGACGAGACAAGGGCGATTCGAACTTTTCTTGGGTCGGCGGCGAACTAGGGATTTTCGCGCTCTCGGCGCGGAAGGGACGGTGGAGAAGGGAGATTTTGCAGGGCTAGAATTGGGATAGCCAGATATTTCATTCCGAAACATGGAAGCATGAAATCTGTTGTCATCGTTATTTTTTGCGGGGGCAGGGAGGGAGGGGGGTGGGTGGCTGGGTGCTAGCGTCCGTACGACACACGTGACCACGACGACACAACCCTGGCCGGCCTGGTGCGCCTACATTTGAGAATGCAAACGAATCTTCTTTCATTTGCAAATGAATTTATATGTATTACCATGCCCGTGTTTTCCCTCCAAATAATTAGTCATTCGAAACAAGAAACTATAAATTAATTAATGAGAAGTTATTTGAATTAGAGTGTGTGTCACATAGTGATCTCCAATTCTAACGTGGATTTTGCATTTCATGGTATCCATGCTACTTTTTAAATACAAATTCATATGTATAAGATGAACACCATGTTAGTGAGAAAACTTTGGATGGATTCAAACATATGACCACACACATAAAAAAATACCACAACAATCAAGTGGATGTCAACTTTTCCAAAGCTAGTATGGCATGAATTCGAAATAATTACGAAAGCCATATGCATGGTCCTCAATTCAAATCTTACAATGTACACTAAATTGAAACGTCAATATTAACTCTAGTACTATCTACATTCAAATGTTGTTTTTAGCCCCACCCCCCATCGACACACATGCTACATACTTGTTGTATCGATCAGTCTTCCTCTCCTAACCACCTTACAAAGCTATTTGTTTCCAACACACATTCATTCTTTCTCTCCATGTTTCGATCTCTAACTCGCTCAACTACACAACCCCCTTTTTCCACTCTGTTAACAAATGTATCTCTCTCACACACCCACCATTGTACTCCATGCCGAGCTCTCTCTCTCTCTCTCCCTCCAACCCTCTCTCGGTAGATACATGCATTGCCTATCTAGACCCCCCCCTCTCGTGTGCACGCATGCACATTGTCTATCTAGGTCACTCTCTCGATACTGTCTCACTCTTTCTTCCGCACGGCGGCCCATACTCGCTCAATCTATCTCTCTCTATCTATCTAAGTCACGATTAACCTTGCTTTCTCTCACACAAAAATGATATATCTCCTTGTTCAGGCCTCGATTGACACACTCCATACTCTCTCACGCAGATTTTCTATCTAGGTCAGTCCATCCAAGCCGCTCCCACTCTTTCGACTTCATGGCAGCCCACGCTCCCTCAATCTCTCTCTCCCTCTCTCTCTGTGTGTGTCTCTCTCTCTATGTATATCCTGATTGCCTCGCTCTTCCTCACACAAAAACGATATATCTCCATGTTTGGGCCCAATTAGACATATTCAAATTGTTTACTCTCTCACGCACATTGTCTATCTAGGTCACTCTCTCCAACCCGTCTCACTCTTTCGATCGCATGACAACCCACACTCGCTTAATCTATCTCCCTTTATCTATGTATTGATTAACCTTGCTTCCTCCCACGCACAAAATATATCCACATGTCTGTATTTAATATGTAATGTTTGCGATGAGAAGGAATACATGTGGACTGGTGGCCTAGTGCTGGAACAAGGGACTGCCCGCGCCCTACAAGTATCTGGAATTGACTTCCCTAAAACATATTTGGAATTGACATGGTATTTAATATGTAATGTTTGCAATGAGATGGAATACATGTGGTTTGATGACATTTTATATTTAATTTGATATGGCTCTAGCAGAATGTTCAATCGATCAAACCATAGATTTCATTCAGTCTGACTCCGACTTTACATTCTTACTATGATCGAACTAAAATAAACGGAAATGATAAGTACCAAACGTTCGGATTTTTAGTAGGCAATCTGAACGTAGTTCATGGAAAATTTAGATTAGGCGGCGGGGGCGTATTGTGGTGGGAAGCGGCTCCTCTCCCATGCTTTGTGTGTCATCGGGCCACTCACCGACGGCGCCGGCTGCGTCTTGCGCCGTTGTTGGCGTACTCATGGGTGTTGGCCCTAGCTTCAAGGAAGGCCAGAATGTTCTGTACTTTGATCTCCAGGAGCGAGTCAATTGGCGGGAGGAGGTGACTGGCATTGGTGCGAGGAAGCGGTCGACGACGGCGATCCATGCCGCTAAGGGGGGCACTGGCACCCGCGCGGGGACAAGCACTGGCAACGACAAGGCGGAGACATTCGTGTGCACTGGCACCGACATAGGTGCGCGCGTCAGTGCACGCGCAGGCACATGCACTGGCAGGTGGACGGGCACCGGCATGGGTGCGCGTGTTAGTGCACACTAAGGCGCATTCGCTGGTAGGTGCATGGGCATGTGAAAGTCGGCGGGGACCTCATGGGACCCCGTGGCATCAAGCTCGGAGACAATGTGCGGCTCCCAACCCATCAATGCCATGGGGATGGGCACTGGCGTAGTCAGCGCGACGGGAGCTGGAACGTGAGCGAGGATAGGCGTGACGTCTTCCCACAAGGATAGTTCAAGCTCATCCCAAAGCGCCTTTTGTTCTTGAGACTCCGGCAAGAGCACCTAATGTTTTCTCGCATGGGAGAATATGAGTTGCTCTCACACCATAGATTCTATGGTGATACGAGTTCCCGGGAGATCTAACGGCTCAGAGTAGGAGGTTTGAATGTTTTTGCAATATAGGCCTCAAAGAGTTTGGGAATTGCGCAGAAAGTACAAGTACTACGCATGTGGCATCTGATCACATATCATACGACCTAGATGCCCGTATCACCGTAGCAGCTAATTAAGCTGCGGGGAGCACCTAATAAGAGCTACTGGGAGCTGTTGGATCTAAGATGTAGCGGCACACACGAGGCCTGAATGTTTTATTTGCAAAAAAAACCTTGGAGAGTTTGGAAATTGCGCATAATTACAAAGACTACTCCCAAGCCATTGCATCTCAGATCCAACGACGTAAAAATTTGTATCACCATAGCATCTAAGCTGCGAGGTGGATATGATATTCTATGTCGCTGTCATTTTTGTTCCTAAACTTGCTAAATACGTGTAACTAGTGCTGTAACTTACCTAACCACTATAGGATTCAGGCACTTTGCCGTCTGCCATGGCTGACGGCAAGGGCATGCCTAGCGGACGGCAAAGGCCTTTGCCGTCAGCAAGCAGACGACACCATGTCTGGCTGAACGAACTACGACAATGGGCACTTTGACGTCTTTTGGCAGACGGCAAAGTTGCAAAGGTCTTTGCCATCATCCAGCAGACGGCAAAGGGCATGGATGACGGAGTTTAGGGTTAGGTTCGTTAAGGGGTTAACGTCATGCTTTGCCGTCTACTGGCAGATGGCAAGACCTTTGCATCTTTGCCGTCTGCCAGCTGAGGGAGTCCTGGATTAGGGGGTCCTCGGGCGTCCGGGCTATGCAACATGGGCCGGATTAATGGGCCGTGAAGATACAAGATAGAAGACTTTCCCCCGTGTCTGGATGGGACTCTCCTTTGCATGGAAGGCAAGCTTGGCGTGTAGATACGAATATTCCTTTCTCTGTAAACCGACTCTGTACAACCCTAGCCCCCTCCGGTGTCTATATAAATCGGAGGGTTTAGTACGTAGAGGCAATCATAATCATATAGGCTAGACATCTATGGTTTAGCCATGACGATCTCGTGGTATATTAACTCTTGTAACCCCTATACTCACCAAAGTCAATCAGGTAGGACGTAGGGTATTACCTCCATAAAGAGGCCCCGAACCTGGGTAAACATCATGTCCCCTGTCTCCTGTTACCATCGATCCTTAGACGCACAGTTTGGGACCCCCTACCCGAGATCTGCCAGTTTTGACACCGACACCAGCAGACGGCAAAGTGCCCAAATAGACTAGTCCAGGTGCCCCCCTAGGTTGCTACCACGTGGCTTGCTTTGCTGCCTGCTCGGCAAAGCAACCAAATAGGCCAGCCCAGTGCCCCCCAGGTTGCACAGGTAGCTGCCACGTGGCAGCTTTGTCGTCTGCTGGCAGAAGGCAAACCTCTTTGTTATCTGCCAACAGACGGCAAAGTGCCTGTATTGCCCCTGTTTTTTCTTTTTTTTCTTAAATTCAATCAATTTCACAAATTATATATATACATTTGAAAATACTTCCAACAAGCATACATATCCCTGCCATATGGATATGATCATCCAACACATATACATACCAACTCAAAAGTCGATATCCAACATATATAGAGCCAACAATAAGCATACAATAGTTTCATCCATACATACATATATAGGTAGAAAGTTTCACATTCTTCATCCTACAAAATCAAAACAAAAAGGAAGGACAAGGAGAAGAGTAGACTGCATCAACACGAGCTTTCGTGACCTAAAGCAAATCTGCAAATTGGCAAAGAAGAAAGTTAGAAGAAGAAGTTTTCTTCTCTTTCTTTTTGTCCTCTTCTCTATCTTCTTCTTCTTCTAACTAAGGTAACCTAGGTAATTATGCCATTTTTTAGCTAAGCTAGGTAAAAATGCTAAGTGTAGGTCATTTTAGAGTAATGTAGGTAAATAGGTCATTTTGGAGCTTAGTAAGATTATTATGTCATTTTCAAGGAAAATAAGCTAAGTATATGTCATTTTGGAGGTAACGAAGATTATTATGCCATTTTGACCTAAGTATGCTAAATATGTCATAAATGACCTAAAGAAGCTAAGTATAGGTCATTTTTGAGCTAACCTAGGTAGTTATGCCATTTTTAAGCTAATTAAGAATATTTATTCATTTTGGAGGACAAAATGGTAAGTGTAGGTCATTTTAGAGCTATCCTAGTTAAAATCGGTCATTTTGGAGCTAGGTAAGTTTTTTTGTCATTTTGGAGGAAAATAAACCAAGTGTATGTCATTTTGGAGCTAAACCAAGGTTCTTATGCCATTTTTACCTAAGTATGCTAAGTATGTCATAAATGACGTAAAGAAGCTAAGTATAGGTCATTTTTGAGCTAACCTGGGTAGTTATGCCATTTTGAGCTAACTAAGCATATTTATTCATTTTGGAGGACAAAATGGTAAGTGTAGGTCATTCTAGAGCTATCCTGCGTAAAATCAGTCATTTTGGAGCTAGGTAAGGTTATGTTGACATTTTGGAGGAAAATAAACTAATTATATGAAATTTTGGAGCTAAACCAAGGTTATTATGCCATTTTTTACCTAAGTATGCAAAGTACGTCATAAATGAACTACCTAAGCTAAGTATAGGTCATTTTTGAGCCATCCTAGGTTGTTATGCCATTTTCAGCTAACTAAGCATATTAAGTCATTTTTTGAGGAAAAAATGCTAAGTATAGGTCATTTTATACCTATCCTAGGTTAAAAAACGTCATTTTGGAGCTAAGTAAGGTTAGTATGTCATTCTCGAGGAAAATAAGCTAAGTATAGGTCATTTTTGAGCTAAATAGGCCATTTCTTAAGCTAAGTATGCATTTGTTAAGCAAAACACTTTGGAAAACTAACCATCATCACGGAGGTGAAGGACTGGTCTGCACCAAAGATCATTTGCAATGTCTCGTTAGCATGATGCAACTCAAATGTGAATACTAGTAAGTAATGACCATTCAAATGAAACTCACTGTGGGTGCTATACTAATCTGGGGCATCGACGGAGGGGTCTGACCGATGCTCTCGCACACGGTCTGCACATTTGGTTTTCACGAGTCAATCATATTAGTTAGTAATGAAATGAACATTACGTCCATGATTTTGCTAATATGTAGGAGAAACTTACCACGAGGAGCTCCTATAGGGCTCGGTGAGACGCGTCGTTCCGGTTCCTCTCCTCCTCCAATAGCTTAGTCGTCCTATCCTCCAAGTCCTTCTCCCTCTCCTTCATCTGCCTGTTTACCTCCGCCAGAAGCTCCTTGGCCCTAGCCTCGATGGCGAGCTCCATTGGCCGTGCACAAGGCCTTATCTCAGGATCGGAACTCGTCTGGGGCTTCTTGATCTCCAGGAGAGTTCTAGGACAATGTATCAGTCCATCCCCAATGGCTACTAAGCCATGGTACCTCCCGCCACCAGATATCATCACCAGCTCTAGATCAAAAGGACTCTAGCTCGGTTTGAAGACCTCGCCTTTCCTCGTCTTCCCCTCGTCTCTGTACCTCACGAGCTTGTGGTGGGAGGAGATTTTGGTGAAGCTCTCTGGATGATCGAGGTCAGACTCAGAGAATGCCTTGGCCTTCTTGTACGGGGTAGTATGGGACATGGCATAGAGGTCAAACACCCTTGGCACCTCCTTCTTGTTGTGTCGTGCCTAAAAGAGAGGAACAAAATATTAGTTATGGGTTGAAGCTAGCATGAAGAATGAAATTGCATGAATCATGAAGCAAACCACATACCCAGTTATCCCCGTACACAAATAGGTTGGAGCTCCCTTGATGGTGTGCCACACCTTGCATTTGGGAACGCTTATCATTGGCCTTGCTGTGGATGGCTAGCCATTGGGGAGAGCACCACTCATCCACCAATGCCTCCCAACAGTCCCTCCTATCCACACACCATCTCGAGGCACCTAAGTTAGTCAAGAGAAATTTCAGTGCTATGCCTACGAGTGAAATCAAGAAAACTAAGTACAAGGCCTTAAGAATAGGTAATTACCTTCATGTACTTCTCCTTACTTAGAAACTTGACGCGACACTTTGTCTTGGACCTCCTAATACCAGTCGAGGCGTTATAGTCTCGAATATACTGCATCCGAGCCTCGTGCCGTAAGTTTTGAAGTAGGCGCTTGCAGTCGGCTTCCAAAATCATAGCCGCGGCCTCCTCATGTTCCTCAAGACACATGTAGAAGTTTGCAATCAAACGAGACAACACTCATTAGTACAATGTCACAGCCCTAGCTCAGCCCCTGTTGTCTTTACCTGATCATCATGTCATCATGTTTAGATTTCAAATGAATTTGAAATGGGGACTGTTAAATCCCAGCAGCAAATGAATTCAACTAGGGTCAAAATTAAATCTTTTCAATGATCCTGATATGCCCTTCTAAAATGTTCATCATCTTTGCCTTGGTCCATAACCTCTACGAAGAATGGTGCTCATTTTTATAGGACACTTTGGACCTTTGAATTAAATCATTACCTATTTGCATTTGGGCATTTAAATGCTATAAAATAATTCAAATGCCCAAATAATTCTTAAGTTAAGTGTGGGCTGTTGGAAATAATCTAAACAGAGCCCCCAATTAATTTCAGGATTTATGAAAATGTTTTAGTATTTTAAATAAAGCCTGGAAGCTACAGAAAAATAGAAAAACAAAAACAGAAATGGAAAAGAGAGAGAGAGAGAGAGAGAGAGAGAGAGAGAGAGAGGAAAAACCTGGCGCTTACCTTCAGCCCAGAGGCCCAACACTGTGCAGCCCAGCAGCAGCCCAGCCCACCACAGCCGCCACCGTCTTCAACCTCCTGCCAGTAGGCAGGAGGGCGTGTGCCCAACGCGCGCGTGCACGCGCCGGCCACCTCCTCCCTACCTGGCTGCTCCCTCGCCACCCTGGACGCCTCCTGCGTCGCCACGTAATGCCTCTGGTCTTCTCTCACCCTCCTCGTGCTCCTCCTCTCCTCTGCCTCTCTCCCTTTCGCATGGTCTGAGTGCCACCGTCGCCGCCGACAAGCACCACCGCAACCATCGGCCACTCCATGCCTCATCGACGCGCCCAGAAGCTCCGACGCTTCGTCCTAGACCCCCTCGTTGAGCCATGCAACGCCAGACGCCCTGAAGCCTCGCCAACACCGCCGTTCCCCTCGTCGGTCGCCGTGGATCCTCGCTGCCGACTCAGGAGCTACAGGACCTTCCCGAGCACTCTGAGCTTCTCTGCGAGTCCTCCGTGAGCCCCTCTTTCCTCTACCCCTAACCTCGTTGCTTCGCTCGACCTCTAGCTAGCGCTGCCGCCATGGCCGAGCTCCGCCGCCGCCTGCCTTGTCGTGCGCCACCATTGCAGCCCATGCCCGTCGTTGCAGAGCACGGCAACGAGCTCATCGTGCCTCCAGGAGGCCGGCTATCCCTTTTGCTAGCTCGTCCGTGCCCCGTAGCACCGCTGCCCGCGTGTGCCCGAGCGCTGCCGCCGCCCACCTCGACGCCGATGACGCTACAACCCTTCCTTGCAGCTGCCACTTGCACCACCCGACGCGCCTCTCCGCGGGCATTCGAAAGAGCCTAGCCGCGCTTCAAACAGTCGTCAGAATCAGCCGACCGGAGTACCTCCGCCATCGGCTGTGGTCGCCAGTGGCTAACCGCCGGCGTAACCAGCCATTAGGGCCTAAGCACCCTGCTAATTACCACCTGCAGTCAATGACAGCCGGGCCCCATTGCATAACTAACCGGCTAACCAAATAGTTTAAGGTTAATCTAATTACCGTGGGGCCACATGTCAGTTTTGACTACGTTGACATGGCTGTTGACCTGACCCCACCTGTCGGTGACCCAAACAACACTGTGTGACTGACTAGTGGACCCCACTGGTCAGGTTTGACTTGGACCGACTAGTTGACCTGCTAACGTGGTGCTGATGTCACTTCGATGTCATAAATCCCTTCCTGGAATTAAAATAAATCAGAAATGATTTATAAATTTCAGAAAATACCCCCAAACTTCTAAAAATCATAGAAAATAAACTATAGCTCAGAATAAAATAATTTATATATGAAAAATGATCAGAAAAATATGAAGAATCTGTTTATGCCATGATCATGCATGTTTGAACAAGTTAACATCACTGAATAGGACAAATGATGATTAGGGCAATTTATGAAATAACATTTGAAGTTGGAATTTGATGTTGTTTGAGTTCCACTTCAATTAGCTTGGCTATATATTGCATTAGGTGAATTCAGTACATTAACATGACATGTCATTCATGTGAATGTGCATTGCATTGATTTTGTTCCTTCTTTGCTAGTCGGTGGTTGTTCCCCCTCCGTAGACGTATGTTTCGACGATGAGTTCGATGACACCGATGAAGTGTGTTCCTCTTCATAAGTGTCACGCAAGCGAAACCCCCTTGTTCATTCCGATACAATCCCACTCTCTCGCTCCTGCTATCTTTTACTACATTAGGACAACAACGATTCAACTGTTACATGCTGCGGTAGTTGAACCCCTTTCCTCTGCATGACCTGTCATTGCCACAGTAAATAGATGAAACCCACTAGCATGAGTAGGAATTGTTTGAGCCCTGATGTGCCTACTCATTCATGCTTGTTGTCATGCCTGCTGTCGGTGTCAAAACCGGCGGATCTTGGGTAGGGGGTCCCGAACTGTGCGTCTAGGCCGGATGGTAACAGGAGACAAGGGACATGAAGTTTTACCCAGGTTCGGGCCCTCTCGATGGAGGTAAAACCCTACGTCCTGCTTGATTAATATTGATGATATGGGTAGTACAAGAGTAGATCTACCACGAGATCGAGGAGGCTAAACCCTAGAAGCTAGCCTATGGTATGATCGTTGATGTGTATGTTGTCCTACGGACTAAAACCCTCTGGTTTATATAGACACCGGGTAGGGTTAGGGTTACATAGAGTCGGTTACAATGATAGGAGATCTGCATATCCGTATCGCCAAGCTTGCCCTCCATGCCAAGGAAAGTTCCTCCCGGACACGGGACGAAGTCTTCAATCTTGTATCTTCATAGTCCAGGAATCCGGCTGACGGTATAGTCCGGCTATCCGGACACCCCCTAATCCAGGACTCCCTCAGTAGCCCCTGAACCAGGCTTCAATGACGACGAGTCCGGCGCGCATATTGTCTTCGGCATTGCAAGGCGGGTTCCTCCTCCAAGTACTTCATAGAAGATTTTTAACACAAAGATAGTGTCCGGCATTGCAAGGCGGGTTCCTCCTCTACAAAATAAGTTTCCACATATTGCCATAGAGAGAATAATATTTACACAAATCTAATCTGCTGACGTATTCCGTAGTGTGACATCACACCACGGCCAAGCTTTTATTCGAACCGTTTTACTGTCCCATCTCAGCGCGTTATGCGAGGCAGTTTCCTTGGCACGTCTTGTTAAAGCAGAGATCGTGTCCCCTTATTCCGGGATTCTCATCAATATGGGCATGGGTAACCCAACCACGCCATCGATTACGGCGCTTGGAGATAAGCGAGTTTACCAGGATGGTAGGGACATGTAGCTGCGTCCACCCATATAAGGGGATAAAGATCCACCTTTTCACCTACGCCTTCTTCCTCCTTCGCCTATCCATTCTTGCGCACTCGAGCTCCAGCGCCCAAGTCCGCACTCCCCACCTCAACCTTCTCCAGCCATGTCCGGAGTGGGAGGCAAGTGGATGGTCTCCTCCGCACGGAGGGACACATCAAAAAGCTGAGGAAGGCCGGATACCTGTCTAACGACATCGCGTACCGGCTCCCCGAGAAGGGGCAGCTCATCCCCACCCCTAGGCCCCATGAGAGGGTGGTGTTTCTCCCCCATTTCCTCCGCGGACTGGGCTTCCCTGTCCACCCATTTGTCCGGGGGCTCATGTTCTACTACGGCCTGGATTTCCACGATCTGGCCCCGAATTTTGTCCTCAACATCTCGGCGTTTATCGTCGTGTGCGAGGCTTTCCTCCGCATCCGCCCCCATTTCGGCCTATGGCTCAAGACTTTCAACGTCAAGCCGAAGGTGGTGCGAGGCAACCAGGCGGAGTGCGGAGGCGCCATGGTGGGAAAGATGGCCAACGTCCTCTGGCTCGAGGGATCCTTTGTGGAGACCCTAAAGGGGTGGCAATCGGGGTGGTTTTACATCACCGAGCCGCGCGATGCCAAATGGGTCGCACCCCCCGACTTCCGGTCTGGACCCCCAACGCGGCTCACATCCTGGAAAGAGATGGGCTTGTCGTGGGGTAAAAAAGGAGAGCTAACCGGACTCCAAACATGCATCAAAACCCTGGTGGACAAGAAGCTCAAACTTGTCAACGTAGTCCAGGTTATGCTCATCCGCTTGATCCTCCCGTGTCAACAACGGGCTTTCAACCTGTGGGAGTTCGACCCGGAGCGGCACCAAACTTTGAGCAGGCTCTTCGACACGATGTACGAAGATGCCTGGAAGGTGCTTTTCAAGGGCGCCGTGGCTCCCGCATCCACTACTGAGGATCGCGGATTCAGTGCGCAGCGCCACACTCTTGCGGTAAGCTGTTTTTCCTTTTACAGGGTATCAGTGTTTCATAGTTTGACTCCATGCGGGATCTAAGCTCCCTTTCCTTTGACAGGATTGGCAGGTGACGTCCGGACAGATCAACTGTCCGGCTCCTTTGCCTGAAGGCCCAGCGGATGCTCACCTGGCGAAGCTGCTAGCTCCGGCACCCTATGTGGTGTCGGAGAAGAAGGTCAAGAAGAAGACCGCGGGGACTCGAAAGAGTGCCCGCCTCCCGGAGGTGTCGGATTCATCATCCGACGAATCCAAGACGCACTCCTCCTGCGAAGACGAGGAGGAGGAAGAAGAGACCCCTCCCCCTCCAGCGGGGGAAGGGAAGAAAAGGAAGGCCGCCCCAACTGGGGAGGCCGAAGGGTCCAAGAAGGGGAAAACCCTCCCTCCGGACTATCCCACCGACGCCGACGACGGCGGAGAGGAGTGGGCGCCCAGGGCCAAGCCCCTGGCCAATTCGTAAGTATCTGGATACCAGAGTAATTCATAATATTCGTTTATTGCACAGCTTTCCCTCACGTCAAATATGTTTATGCAGCCCACCCAAAGACTGGCTCGACGCGTCGTCGAGCGGCTCACTGGACTCATCGGATGTGAACTCACTTCCGACTGCTTCCTCCCCCCGCCCTACGGACGACGCCGAAGTGTTGTCCCAACAGGTTCCAAGTCGGGAGGAGGTGGTCCTGGAGGCGCCGCAAGGCGACCTCCCAGACTCCAGGAGTAAAGGGGATGAAACCACCCAGGGCTCCAAGTCCGGCTCGAGGTCGGACACCGCTCCGGAACCTTCAAAGGTTCCAAAGTCCGGCAGGGGACCTCCTTCCAAGAGGAGCAAGTCCACCGTGCCGGCGGCCTTCGCCCAACCGGAGGCGCCGGACAATATGTTGGAGGCGCTCCAAGGCGCCTCCATCGATGAGGAGCACCACGCTATTATGAGTGCGGTGGTCCAGAAGGTTCAGTCCGCCAAAAACGGACTGACTGAAGCTTGTACTAGGCTTTTGACAGGCTTTGAGGTAAGTAAAGAAAGTGTAAATAATAGTACCGCATAGACAGTAGCCCCTGATGCTCTGTTTGGCGTTCAGGAAGAAAAGCCGAATAGAGGATCAAATAGAATTCGCAGGAGTCTAACAAAAATGAGTCAATATGCATGTGCAGGCCACCCTTCTTGCGTCCGCCGCACTGACTGCAGAAGTGGACACGCTAAAGCAGGACCTCGAATGGTCCGAGCAAGAGCTCGAGCATGCCAAGAAGCAGCTCGAGGAAAATGAAGGTAAGAAATACCTTGTTAAAAATATATATATAAAAAAGGTGCAATTGCAAAAAATGACAAGATTATCGTGGCTATTGTAGGGGCCACGTCTAAGGTGGCAACCCTTAAGCAAGCGCTGGACGAGGCCGAGAAGAGGGCAGCCTCGGAGCGCACCGAGCGGGAGAAGTATGAGGCCGAAGTTGGCAAGGTGCGGCAAGAGCTCCAGGCTCTCATGGAAAAGCATGAGAGTTTGGAGCTTGACTCAAAGACGCGAGCGTCCGAGCTCGCGTTGGCTATTGAAAATGCCAAGGCTGCTAAGGCCGAATCCCAGAAGACCCTCCAGGAGTTGGATGATGTGAAGAAGATAGCGACGGGTAAGGCATTCTTTATGCAAAGCAAACACATAAACGTGAGTTACTTGTTACTTACCCGAATCCGGAGCTCTCTAGGAGCATTCGCAGATCTTCCCCGGAGTGTATCCGATGCCGCCGCATTCTATCGAGCCGAGGAGGGCAGCTCGACGGAGAAGGTGTTCTGGTCTCAGTACGCTGAGGCCAGACACCCCGTGCCCCTGAGCGACCAGCTGAAGCAACTGGTCGAGCTCCACAAGGCGGCCGAACAGGCCATGAAGGGCCTCATAGTTCGGCTGTGGCCTGGAGAGGCTCAGCCTGGGAGCTATTTCGGGCTGGTGTGGCGGCTAGTGGAGGCCTGTACAAGGCTCGAAGTCATCAAGCGCTCCGTCTGCATTGAAGGTGCCCGTAGGGCCCTTGCCCGTGCTAAGGTGCACTGGGGCAAGCTAGATGCTGAGAAGCTTGTGAAGGACGGGCCACCGTCGGGGAAAGAGCATCGCAAGCCCGAGAATTACTATAAGGATGTTCTCAAGGGTGCCCGCCTTGTGGCGGATCAATGTTCTATGGATGTAATTTTTGAGTAAAACTCGCTCGTTTTGTCCTGTGCGCTGAAAACTTGTTCATATGCGCTAAGCAATGCTGTTTGAATTTAAAATATTACCTTCTATGTGGCTGTTTATCAATTCTGAGAGATGGCAAGTCGTCGGCTTCTGCCCCCGTGCCTCTAGTGCTGGGGTGTTCGGGGATAAACCTGAGCGCTCTGTTTCCCATGTTTGGGTCCTTCGAGGGAGGCACTCAGCCCAACGAACAAGGCAATCGGACTATAATGCGTGAACACTCTCACTTAGCCATAGAATTCTATAATTTTAAATTTCGGCGAAGCCCCTGGTATTCGGAAGACCGAGTTCGGGGCGCTATCCATGCCTTGGCCGGACAGAGCCGGCTCCTCGCCCTAAGCGGCATAAGTCGTTAGGGACTCGAAAAACCTCTCGAACAGCGACCAGCTCTCGCTTCATCATGACAGTCAGTTTTAGCTTTCTCCACTGAGGTGCTCAACCTAGCTCAACCGGGGCACAATCGCAGTGGTTCTCCTAGTGCTACCTTAGCCGATATAGCGGAACGTAAGGCACCAAAACATAGGAGCTGGGCAAACCCAACTATTGACCCAAGACATGATTCAGAGCCGATGCATATAATGCTATAAGTTCGGGGTGCCACACTTGTTAAAGTGTTCGGACTTCTCACACCATATTGAGGGGTACTAAAGCCCCTGGCGTATTTTGGCCGTACCAACGTGTATGGGTGCAACATGTTGTTAAGGAACATATATAAAGAAAAAAAAGGTAATGCAAAAATAGACGAAAGCTATGCATTGTTTATTAAAAAGGGCTGCAATCAAAGCAGAACGATACAAATAATGTGATAAGTGGAAGGTTGGACTAGTTAACATGTCCGTTCCAGGGGCAAGCTGCGGAATAGTATGCGGAACGGGTATACTGCTCATGATAGAGACCACCTGGGAGTTCCGTAGTGCGGCGTGGCTTGTCTGCTTCCCTGGTTCTTGCATCGTTTGTGCGGCAATTGAACTGCCGAACAGGCCTTCCGAAGGATGAAGTCCTGAAAGTAAGAGAAAAATAAAAAATCGGCAGCCCCTGGTATGGTTTAAGCCGTGTTTTGGGCGTGTCGTGATGGTGCCCCTCCCCCTGTGCCCATGGTATCTCTAGAGCGTAGTTATGTACGCGAAGTACTGGCGTCGCCTTTTTGCGAGGGTTGGGGTTGGGGCCGCATTGCTACGCCTGCTCGGATCGTGCCAGGCGGTCTTGTTGTAGGTTACTCCGGGCGCGCTTGACGGTGTCCGGTCGTTTAGTGGCCGGACTGGAGAACTGCCTGGAGAGGCTGCTTTGAACTTCCACTGCAAGGGTTGCCATGTGCTCCTCTGTTCGGAGGGAGCGTTCGGTGTTTCCATTGACCGTAATTACTCCTCGAGGGCCTGGCATCTTGAGCTTAAGGTATGCGTAACGCGGTACCGCCAGCCAGCTGTCTTCTCCCGCGCAAAAGCGGGTCATGAGTGTCGTGAGTGCTGCCATAGATTTCGGTTTTTCCTGTCCAAGGTGCCGGGCCAGCCACTCGTCACGGATATTGTGTTTGAAGGCTGCTAGGGCCTCAGCGTCCGGACAGTCGACTATTTGATTTTTCTTTGTTAGGAACCGTGTCCAGAATTGCCTGGCCGATTCCTCTAGCTGCTGAATTACGTGACTTAGGTCATCGGCGTCTGGGGGTCGCACGTAAGTGCCCTGGAAATTGTCGAGAAATGCGGCTTCTAGGTCCTCCCAACAACTGATTGATCCTGTTGGCAAGATGTTAAGCCAATGCCGAGCTGGTCCTTTAAGCTTGAGTGGGAGGTATTTGATGGCGTGGAAATCATCGCCGCGGGCCATGTGGATATGAAGGAGATAATCCTCGATCCATACCGCATGATCTGTTGTGTCATCATATGATTCGATGTTCACGGGTTTGAAACCCTCGGGGATTTGATGATCCACTATTTCATCTGTAAAGCAGAATGGGTGTGCGGCACCTCTGTACTGGGCTATATCATGACATAGCTCCAGTGAGCCTTGTCTACTGTGTTCGGCCCTGCCGAATTCGTGGCCGGTGTGACGGTTGCCGTCTCGAGCCGTGGGGCGCCCACGCGATCCATAGATCGATCTTGTTTGCCTTGCCTTGTCCTCCAACATGTCTCGTAAGTCCGGCGCATATTCTCGTGCCTTGGTACGGGGTGCGGCTTGAGTGGAGGTCCGAGAGGCCTCTCTGTCGCGACCACGAGGTGGCCGATCGGCCGCATCAAGTGCTTCCTCCTCTAATCGGGGTACCAACCTGCGCTTTGGGTAGCTCTTGGAGGGGCGTTCGGGTTTATGCTCTTCGGCCGCAGGGACTTCAGTCCATCTGTCGACTAGCAAATCTTGATCAGCTCTGAGTTGTTGCTGTTTTTTCTTGAGGCATCTTGCCGTGGCCATAAGTCTGCGTTGGAAACACTTTTGTTCGACGGGATCCTCTGGCACGACAAATTCATCGTCGTCGAGGCTTGCCTCGTCTTCGGAGGGAGGCATATAATTATCATCCTCGACCTCTCTGTCTGCCGCTCTCTCATGAGGGCTGGTTTCTCCATCCTCCTGTGCTAAATCTTGCTGGAGGGGGTTTTCTTCGGCGCTTTCCGGAGTATTATTATCTCCCGTGCTGGAATCACCTTGTTTGTTTTGGCGGGATTTTGAGCGGCGCCGCTGACGCCAGCGCTTAGGCTGTTTCTTGGAGGGGTCATCCTCCGCTGTTCCATCGCCATCTCCCTCTTTTGGGGTGTCCACCATGTATATGTCATATGACGAGGTGGCTTTCCAGGGCCTAGTAGGCACTGGTTCTTCATCATCTCCTTCATCGGCGTCCATACCGTCGATATCTTCGGAGTCGAAGTCGAGCATGTCGGTTAAGTCGTCGACAGTGGCTACAAAGTGGGTGGTGGGTGGGCTTTGAATTTCTTCATCGTCCGTATCCCAACCTTGCTGACCGTAGTCCGGCCAGGGCTCTCCGGATAAAGAGAGAGACTTTAGTGACTTCAGGATATCGCCGAAAGGCGAGTGCTAAAAGATGTCCACGGTAGTGAACTCCATGATTGGCGCCCAATCAGATTCGATTGGCAGGGGCGCGGAGGGTTCGGAGTCCGGAGAGGAGTCCGGCTCCTTGGAGTGACGAGTCTCGCAGAGTACGGGGCTGGTGCTTGGCTCAATCGCCATTGGGGTCACAGCCCCCGAGGTGGCGTCCAACCGCCCATCCTCGATCGACGCAGTTGGCTCCGAATTAAGGGTTGGAGCCGATGCGGGTGTGGCCTCCAGGGTGCTATTCGGCGGCAGAGCTAGATCATGCTCGTCGTGACAGTGCGGCATGCTTGGCAGTGGCTCGAATCCGTCGAAGATCAAGTCTCCGCGGATGTCAGCCGTGTAGTTTAAACTTCCAAATCTGACCTGACGGCCAGGGGCGTAGCTTTCGATCTGCTCCAGAAGGCCAAGCGAATTGGCCCGCAGTGCGAAGCCGCAGAAGACGAAGATCTGTCCAGGGAGGAAGGTCTCACCCTAGACTGCATCGCTGTCGATGATCGTAGGAGCCATCGAGCCTGACGACGACGACACAGAGGAACCCTCAATGAAAGCACCAATGTCGGTGTCAAAACCGGCGGATCTCGGGTAGGGGGTCCCGAACTGTGCGTCTAGGCCGGATGGTAACAGGAGACAAGGGACATGAAGTTTTACCCAGGTTCGGGCCCTCTCGATGGAGGTAAAACCCTACGTCCTTCTTGATTAATATTGATGATATGGGTAGTACAAGAGTAGATCTACCACGAGAGCGAGGAGGCTAAACCCTAGAAGCTAGCCTATGGTATGATCGTTGATGTGTATGTTGTCATACGGACTAAAACCCTCTGGTTTATATAGACACCGGGTAGGGCTAGGGTTACATAGAGTCGGTTACAATGGTAGGAGATCTGCATATCCGTATCGCCAAGCTTGCCCTCCACGCCAAGGAAAGTCCCTCCCGGACACGGGACAAAGTCTTCAATCTTGTATCTTCATAGTCCAGGACTCCGGCTGAAGGTATAGTCCGGCCATCCGGACACCCCCTAATCCAGGACTCCCTCACCTGCTACTCCTTAGAGTTGAGTCTGGTCTGATTCATCGAGAATGAATTGGAACGTGGTGAACATGTCCTACCGTTGAGAGCTAAGTGTGTGAACACGATTTGGTAAAGGTAGTGGTGAGAGGCCATGTAGGAGTACATGGTGGGTTGTCTCATTGCAGCCGTTCTCAGGAACTGAGTTATGTCTTTGTGATCCATGAACAGTTACTACCACACATTGGGTTCCGGTAACTCGACCCCTCTCGACTTATTAATCAACTCGATCTCTGTCCAGGAGTTGCAACTAGTTTCTGGTGTTTGTAGGTAGTGTTAGTAGTCTACCAAGTGGCACCCGGTACAGGTGGGCTTGGGACAGACTAGGCACAGTGGCACGATGTACCAAGTGGCACCCGGATGGTGGGCTTGGGAACCTTGCTCACACCGTTTGGGGCCGTGAGCGACACCCCGGCCAGATCTCCTTGCGGATGGAACCCGAATAGGGGATAAACCTGGACTAGAGACTTGTGTGGTTAGTTAGGTCGTGGCCGACTCCCTCGCCAGGCTTCCGCTTGAAGGTTGCCGAGATATACGACGTGTACATGGTGGTAAGTGGCGAGAGCGTGTGTGAAGAAGTACACCCCTGCAGGGCCATCATTATCTATTCGAATTGCCAGATTCCTCGGATATGGAAACTTGGACCCCTTGCAACGTTCATAGACAAGTGAAAGTGGATACTCTAAAACTCGCAATATAAGTGTGAATGCTATGGATGGCCTTCTCGTAGGGAGACGGGAGCGGATCCATACTGGTGTATTGATATGGTGAATATGTGGACTCGTGTGCGCCACCTCAAAGAGTTATTTGCCGTAGTAGTTCAGGTTAGCCACTGAGTCAAAGCTGGCTTGCTGCAGTTAAACGCCACCACCCCCTTTATTGCTACCAATGCATATGTAGTTAGTTCTGATGTAAGTCTTGCTGGGTACATTTGTACTCACGTTTGCTTAATTTATGTTTTGAAAAGAGAGACTTCAATTCACTAGTGGTTCCACGTGGACTTCGATGTTTAGCTTGATACCCCAGCTACGATCTTGTGCCCTCGGCAGGATCTTGTAGATAGTTAGGCTTCTTAGCCCTATTCATTTGTAGATGCCTGTACTCAGACATGTTAAGCTTCCGCATGTGCTTTGACTTGTATGCTCTAAATGTTGGGTCATGAGACCCATGTTTGTAATATCTCACTCCTCCGAGCCTAATGAATAAATACTTGAGTTGTAGAGTCATGTTCTGATGCCATGTTGTATTTGCACATATCGAGCATATTGTGTGTATGTTATTAAAGTGCTTGGTATGTGTGGGATCTGACTATCTAGTTGTTTATCCTAGGTAGCCTCTCTTACCGGGAAATGTCTCCTAGTGCTTCCACTGAGCCATGGTAGCCTGCTGCATCCCAGATTACCAGAGTCTTGCTTGCCCAGTTTCTACTGCTCCGGAACACTTAGGCTGGCCGGCATGTGTCCTTCTTCGTTCCTGCATCTGTCCCTTTGGGGAAATGTCACGTGGTGATCCTTTAAGTCCTTGTATCTTGCTACGACTTAGGATTCACTCGTTGTTGATCGACACATTCGTTGCTGGGTCATGTATGCCTGTTCCTGTAAGTTAGTGCCACTTTGGGTTCACGATTAGCCATGTCATCCCGGGTTCATTATCATATGGATGCTAGCGACACTATCATATACATGAGCCAAAAGGCGCAAACGTTCCCAGGCTTGGTAAGGCGTCACCCGTGGGAATACCGTGCGTGAGGCCGCAAAGTGATGTGAGGTGTTACATGCTAGATCGGTGTGGCATTGGATTGGGGTCCTGACAGCTTTGGTATCAGAGCCTGACTGCCTGTAGGATTACCAAGCCAAACTGGCCGAAGTTGTGTCTAGAAATGCTTTAGTATGTAAGGGAATTGATTGTGGATGGGAACGTAAGGCTCTTTTTACTCCTTATCCTCATGACCTTCTGATCTGAGTCATCTTATCTTTTCTACGGGGTTAAGAACTAGGCTTCTCTTCTATCTCTTAGGATGACGTGTTACTAAACCGTAGTTGCCTAGGATTGTTGAGTTCAAGCCTCGGTTCAGTTCCTACTACTTCCATATGTTCATAGCTGGCCTCAGAACCTTGAGTTTGTGATGTTGAGTGGCTATGCCACCATTTTTGCAGGTTGTCTCAAATCTTTTTGAGCAATTACAGAAGTTATGCTGTCTGATTCATCCTAGGTTTCTAAATAGTCTGATGCACTTGCAAATCTTTCCTCCATGTTCCCATTGTATTTTTGGGCCAGATTAAGCACACTAATCGGTGTGTTGAGGTACTCTGTTTCCTTGACGTGTATGTTGGAGTTAGTATTATGACCCTAGGTGTCCTCGAGAACCACTCAGTAATTTAGCAATGCTTTCGTATCCCCAGTGTGATGATTCTGGCCATCATTCTTGAAAGTATCCTGTGATGCCATTTAGTAGTAGGTATTCTACTCCTGTGTTCTTGACCCAAGAATCACTCTGTTCACTTCCTGTTAATAGTGTTGCTAGTTCCTTTAGGATATTAGTAACCCATGCAGTGTGATGATTCTGGCCATCATTCTTGAAAGTATCCTGTGATGCCATTTAGTAGTAGGTATTCTACTCCTGTGTTCTTGACCCAAGAATCACTCTGTTCACTTCCTGTTAATAGTGTTGCTAGTTCCTTTAGGATATTAGTAACCTTTGCGATACTCCTCGAGGTCCGTGGTATTTCCTTCTTCCAAATACCTTGAACCATTAAGGCAGAAGTTCTTTGAACCAAAAGATCACCATTAGAGTACTCCTAAGGAGTTCTCCATTCATAATTGTGATTCTGCCAGTTCTACCTTTCTGCATGGGTTATCCGGAAGAAATATGTTGAACTCGTTCGACATACTAATCTATGCATCCACAACTCAGAAAGTTATATGTTCCTTTGAGTTGTCCCCCTTCAGTTATATTCCGACCTTCATCTATCAATTGATAGTCAAGAGTATGTGAGCATTATTTCATCGGTGCCTATCGTTCTTGTGGTCCGTCAAGCCATTCTAGTTCAGATTGACTAGGCGAAACAAACTCCAGTACCTCATCCATTTCTAGGATTGGGTCAAAGCAGTTGTATTTCGCAGATCAAATGCAATAAAGCTATTGGTCTGTTCTACCCGTTCCTATCAAATCCGATTGGGCGCCGATCATGGAGGTTACCTCCGCGGATATTTTTCAGCACTCGCCCTTTGGCGACATACTGAACTCATTAAAGTCTCTCTCCTTGTCAGGAGGATCATGGCCGAACTATGTCCGGGAGGACTGGGATGCGGACGACGAAGAAATTCGAGGCCCACCCACCACCCACTTAGTAGCCACTGTCGATGACTTAACCGACATGCTCGAATTCGACTCCGAAGACATCGACGGTATGGACGACGATGCGGGAGGCGAAGAGGAACCACCGCCCACAGGGCACTAGACAGCCACCTCATCATACAATATATACATGGTGGATACACCCAAAGAAGGCAATGGCGACGAGATAGCGGAGGATGACCCCTCCAAGAAGCAAACCAAGTGCCGACGTCAGCGGCGCCGCTCTAAGTCCCACCAAATCAAAAGTGGTGATACCGGCATAGGAGATAATAATACTCCGGATAGTGCCGAGATCTGCTAGCTGACAGATGGACTGAAGTCCTCGCGGCCGAGGAATATAAACTCGAGCGCCCTTCCAAGAATTACCCAAAGTGCAGGTTGCTACCCCGACTGGAGGAAGAAGCGTATGATACAGCTGATCGGCCACCTCGTGGCCGTGATAGAGAGGCATTCTAGCCAAAAACTCAGCCTCCACCCCGACGCCATTCAAATAAAAAGGCATGGGGAGATACGCCAGACCTGCGAGACATATTGGAGGACAAAGAAAAGCATGCAAGATCGATCTACGGATCACGAGGGCGCGCCACTCTGTGAGACGATAAACGTCACGCCGGATACAGTAAAAGCAAATCCAGCTGGGCCGAACACAGTGGGCAAGACCCATTCGAGCTGCGTCGCGATATAGCCCAATATAGAGGCGCCGCACACCACTTATGCTTCACAGACAAAGTAATGGATCATCAAATCCCAGAAGGTTTCAAACCTGTAAATATTGAATCATACGACGGCACAACAGATCCCGCAGTATGGATCGAGGATTTCCTCCTCCACATCCACATGGCCCGCGGTGATGACTTACACGCCATCAAATACCTCCCACTAAAGCTCAAGCGACCAACGTGGCATTGGCTTAACAGCTTGCCAGCCGAGTCCATCAGCTATTGGGAAGATCTGAAAGCCGCATTGCTCGACAACTTTCAGGGCACTTATGTGCGGCCACCAGATGCCGATGACTTGAGCCACATAATTCAGCAGCCAGAAGAATTGACCAGGCAATTCTGGACTCGGTTCCTAACAAAGAAAAATGAAATTGTCGACTGTCCGGATGCAGAGGCCCTAGCAGCTTTCAAACACAACATCCGCGATGAATGGCTAGCCCGGCACCTTGGTTAGGAAAAACCGAAATCTATGGCAGCCCTCACGACACTCATGACCCGCTTTTGTGCGGGAGAAGACAGCTGGCTGGCTCATAGTAATAACATATCAAAGAACCATGGTACTTTGGATACTAAGGATGGCAATAGCAGGTCACGTCGCAACAAACATTAGCGCCGCATTAACAGCGATAATAGCGAGGATACGGCAGTCAATGCCGGATTCAAAGGTTCTAAACCCGGTCAGCGGAAAAAGCCATTCAAACAAAGTACGCGGGGACCGTCCAGCTTGGACCGTATACTCGATCGCTCGTGTCAAATACACGGCACCCCAGAAAAGCCAGCCAATCACACCAACAGGGATTGTTGGGTGTTCAAGCAGGCCAGCAAATTAATTGCCGAAAACAAGGACAAGGGGCCACATAGCGATGACGAGGAGGAGCCCCGGCAGCCACACACTGTTCCCCCACAAGTGCGGACGGTGAACATGATATACGCAACCCACATCCCCAAGAGGGAGCGGAAGCGTGCGCTCAGGGACGTATATGCGTTGGAGTCAGTCGCCCCAAAGTTCAACCCGTGGTCCTCCTATCCGATCACTTTTGATCACAGGGACCATCCCACTAGTATCCGTCATGGCGGATTCGCCGCACTGGTTCTGGACCCAATCATTGACGGATTTCACCTCACTCGAGCCCTTATGGATGGCGGCAGCATCCTGAACCTGCTTTATCAGGACACAGTGCGCAAAATGGGTATAGACCCCTCAAGGATCAAACCCAGAAAAACGACCTTTAAGGGCGTCATTCCAGGCGTAGAGGCCCATTGCACAGGCTCAATTACACTGGAACTGGTCTTCGGATCCCCGAATAACTTCTGAAGCGAAGAGTTAATCTTCGATATAGTCCCGTTCCGCAGTGGTTATCATGCACTGCTCGGGTGAACCGCATTTGCGAGATTCAATGCGGTACCGCATTATGCATACCTCAAGCTCAAGATGCCAGGACCTCGCGGGGTTATTACAGTCAATGGAAACACAGAGCACTCTCTCCGAACAGAGGAGCACACTGCGGCCCTCGCAGCAGAAGCGCAAAACAGCCTCTCAAGGCAATCCACCAATTCGGCATTTCGAAACCCAGACACCTTCAAACGCGCTCGGAGCAATCGGCAAATAGACCGCCTGGCGCGATCTGAGCTCATGTAGCAATGCGGCCCCCACCCCAGTCCCAGCCAAACGGCGAAGCTCATGCCACGCGTACATAATTACGCATTAAAAATACCATGGGCATAGGTGGGGAGGGGGGGCACACTGCGGCACGCCCCAAGACGAGGCTTAAACCACACTAGGGGCTTCCCGTTTGGTTATTTTTCTCTTTTTTCAGGACCTTAATCTCTGGGAACCCTGTCCGGCAGCACTACTGCCGAACACATGATGCAACAACCAAGGAGGCAGAAAGCTACGTCACACCACGGAATTCCCAAGTGGATTACAATAACGAGCAAAATATTTGATTTAATACTATTCCTCAGCTTGCCCTTGGAAGGGACATAGTCCCACTCTTTGCTTATCACACTATCTGTATCATTCTGCTTTAACGCACCTTTTCGAATAAACAACATCACGACTATTATTGCATTCTTGTTATATATATATGCGTTCATTAACGACGCCTTGCAACCGAACACTTTGGTACGGCCAATACACCAGGGGCTTACGTACCCCACAATATGGTGTGAAAAGTCCGAACACTTTCACAAGTGTGGCACCCCGATCTTATAGCATTATATGCATCAGCTTCGAATCATGTCTTTCATCAAATGTTGGGTTTGCCCGGCTCCTATGTTTTGGTACCTTACATTCCGCTCTATCGGCTAAGGTAGCGCTAGGAGAACTACTGCGATTGTGCCCTGGTTCTGCCGGGCTGAGCACCTCAGTAGAGAAAGCTAAAACTGACTGTCATGATAAGGCAAGAGACTGGTCACTGTTCGGCGAGGTTTTCGAGTCCCTAAAGACTTATGCCGCTTAGGGCGAGGGGCTGACCCTGTCCGGCTTAAAGGCGTGTATCGCGCCCCGAATTCGGCCTTCCGAATACCAGGGGCTTCGTTGAAATTTAAAATTATAGAATTCTATGGCTAAGTGAGAGTGATAAACCATTATTAGTCCGGTTGCCTTGTTCGTTGTGCTGAGCACCTCCCTCGAAGGACCCAAACATGGGAACAAGAGTGCTCAGGTTTATCCCGAACACCCCAGCACTCGTGGCATGGGGGCAGAAGCCAAGGACTAACCATCTCTCAGATTGGATAAACAGCCAAACAGAAGGTAATATTTTAAATTCACACAAGCGTTGCATAGCGCATATGAAACAAGTTTTCATCATACAGGATCACACGAGCAAGTTTAATCAAATATTACATCCTTGGAACATTCGTCCGCTACAAGACGGGCACCCTTTAGGAAACCCTCATATTAGATTTCGGGGGTGCGATGCTCTTTGCCCTGCGGCAGCCCTTCCTTGATCATCTTCACAGCGTCTAGCTTGGCCCACTGCTCCTTCACATGGGCGAAAGCCTGGCATGCACCTTCGACGTAGACGAACTGCTTGACGACCTCCAGCCGTGGGCAGGCATCCACAAGCCGCCTCACCAGGCCGAAGTAGCTATTCGGAAGGGCGTCGCCAGGCCACAGCCGGACTATAAGGCCCTTCATGGCCTGTTCGGCCGCCTTGTGCAGCTCGACCAACTGCTTTAGCTGGTCGCTCAGAGGCATAGGGTGTTTGGTCCCAGTATACTGAGACCAGAACAGCTTCTCCGTTGAGCTTCCCTCCTCGGCCTGGTAAAACGGTGCGGCATCCGACATGCTGCGGGGCAAATCTGCGAATGCTCCTGGAGAGCTCTGAATTCGGGTAAGTAATCGGTAATTTACTTTTACATGCTTGCTTTGCATATAGAATGCCTTACCCGCCGCTATTTTCTTCATCGCATCAATCTCCTGGAGGGCCTTTTGGGCTTCAGCCTTGGCACTTTTTGCGCTCTCAAGGGTAGCGGCAAGCTCAGACTCTCGCGTCTTCGAGTCAAGCTCCAACGCCTCGTGCTTCGTCACGAGAGCCTGGAGCTCTTTCTGCACCTCGCCCACCCGAGCCTCTTGCTTTTCCCGCTCGATACGCTCCTTGTCCGCTTTATCTTCGGCCCTGGTTAGCGCTTGATTCAGGGTGGCCACCTCGGTCGTGGCCCCTGGCAGATATACGATGATCCTGTCATTTTGCAATCGCGTTTCTTATATATATACATATCTATAGACAGGGTATTACTTACCCTTGTTCTCCTCGAGCTGCCTCTTGGCAAGGCCGAGCTCTTTCTTGGACCCCTCGAGGTCCTGCTTCAGTACGGCGACCTCCGCAGTCAGTGCGGCGGACGCCAGCAGCGAGGCCTGCATACGCATATTGACATACTTATATTAGACTCCTGCGATATTATTTGATCCTCTGTTCGGCTTTTCATTGTGAACACCGAACAAAGCATCAGGGGCTACTGTCTATGCGGTAATATTTTTCCTACATTTTAAAACACTTACCTCAAAGCCTGTTAGAAGGCTGGCACAGGCTTCAGTCAATCCGCTCTTGGCGGACTGAACCTTCTGGACCACCGCACTCATAATAGTATGGTGCTCCTCGTCGATGGAAGTGCTGCGAAGCACTTCCAGCAGATTGTCCGGTGCCTCTGGATGGACAGAGGTCACCAGCACAGGCGTCTTGCGCCTCTTAGAAGGAGGCCGCCTGCCCGAGCCCGGAACCACTGGAGGTTCCGGTGCGGTGTTCGGCTGAGGGCCGGACTCGGAGCTCTCAGGGGCCCCGTCCCCTCGGATCCCAGAGTCCGGAAGGTCGCCTTGAGGCGCCTCCGGGACTGTCTCCCCTCGACCAGGTGCCTCTTGAGACAGCACCTCGGCGTCGTCAGCAGGATGAGGGGAGGTGGCGATCGGGACTGGATCGCTATCCATGTCCGACGAGCCCAGGGAGCCGTCCGATGATACATCGATGCTGGATCATGGTGGCCTGCGTAATTATGTTCGGCGTTAGGGAAAGCAGTGCGACAAAGGAATGCTATGAGTTACTCTGGTATCCGAATACTTATGATCTCCCCAGGGGCTTGGCCCTGGGCAACCACTCGTCTTCGCCGTCGGCAGCGGTGGTAGAGTAGTCCGGAAGGAGAGTTCTCCCCTTCTTGGACCCTTCGGCCTCCCTAGTTGGGGCGGCCTTCCTTTTCTTGTCTCCCCTGTCTAGAGGGGGAGCATCCTCTTCTGCCTCCTCATCTTCGGGGGAGGATTGCGCCGTAGAGTCCTCGGACGGTGAGTCCGACGACGCCTGGCGTCGGGAACTCTTTCGGGTTCCCTTGGCCTTCTTGGTCTTCTCCGGCACCGTATAAGGAGCCAGAGTCAGCATATTCGCCAGAAGAGCGTCTGCTGGGCCTTCGGGTAAAGGAGCTGGACAGTCGATCTGTCCGGCCGTCTCCTGCCAGTCCTGCCAAAGGTACGGGAGTTTAGATCCCGCATGGAGTCAATCTATAAAAAATAAGTATCCTGTGAAAGGTAAAGCAGCTTACCGCACTGGCTTGGCGCTTCGCGCTGAATCCGCAATCCTCAGTAATGGGAGGGGGGACCTTGGCGCTTTTGAACAGCACCCTCCAGGCATCTTCGTGAGTTGTGTCGAAGAGCCTATTCAGAGTTCGGTGCTGCGCCGGGTCGAACTTCCACAAGTTGAAGTCCCGTTGTTGGCACGGGAGGATCCGGCGGTGGAGCATGACCTGGACCACGTTGACGAGTTTGAGCTTCTTGTTCACCATGTTTTGAATACATGTTTGGAATCCGGTCAGCTCTCCCGAACTACCCCAGGACAGGCCCTTCTCTTTCCAGGAGGTGAGCCGCGTGGGGATGCCAGATCGGAACTCGGGGGCCGCTGCCCATGCAGGGTCACGCGGCTCGGTGATGTAGAACCACCCCGATCGCCACCCCTTTATGGTTTCCACAAAGGAGCCCTCGAGCCATGTAACGTTGGGCATCTTGCCCACCATGGCGCCTCCGCACTCCGCCTGGCGGTCGCCCACAACCTTCGGCTTGACAATGAAGGTCTTCAACCATAAGCCGAAGTTGGGCTTGATGCGGAGGATGGCCTCGCACACGACGATAAACGCTGAGATATTGAGGATGAAATTCGGGGCCAGATCGTGGAAATCAAGGCCGTAGTAGAACATGAGCCCCCGGATGAATGGGTGAAGAGGGAATCCTAGTCCGCGGAGGAAATGGGTAAGGAACACTACCCTCTCATGGGGCCCAGGGGTGGGGATGAGCTGCCCCTCATCTGGGAGCCGGTGCGCGATGTCGTAGGGTAGGTATCCGGCTCTCCTCAGCTTCTTGATGTCTCCCTCCGTGACGGAGGAGACCATCCACCTGCCTCCCACTCCCGACATGGTGAGGGAAGGTTGATGTGGGAAGTGCGGACTTGGGCGCTAGAGCTCGAGTGTGCGAAAATGGATGAGCAAAGGAGGAAGAAGGCGTGGATGAAAAGGTGAATCCTTATCCCTTTATATGGGCGGACGAAACTATGCGCCCCCCACTAGCCTGGTAAAACTCGCTTATCCCCCAAGCACCGTAATCGATGGCACGGTTCGGTTACCCACACCCATATTGATGAGAATCCCGTAATAAGGGGACACGATCTCTGCTTTGACAAGACGTGTCAAAAAACTGCCTCGCGTTATGTGCGGGGCTAGTTAAAGGAAACTGTTCGAATAATCACCGGGCCATGACATAACGTCATGCTACCAAAACAAGTCAGCAAATTAGATTTGCGAAAATATTATTCTCTCTACGATGGTATGTGGAACTTATTTTGCAGGGTCGGACACTATCCTTGTATTCAAATTCTTCCGTGGAGTATTCGGAGGAGGAACCCGCCTTGCAATGCCGAAGACAATACTGTGCGCCGGACTCATCGTCATTGAAGCCTAGTTCAGGGGCTACTGAGGGAGTCCTGGATTAGGGGGTCTCCGGATAGCCGGACTATATCCTTTGGCCAGACTGTTAGACTATGAAGATACAAGATTGAAGACTTCGTCTCGTGTCCGGATGGGACTCTACTTGGCGTGGAACGCAAGCTAGCCAGTACGGATATGGATATCTCCTCCTTTGTAACCGACCTTGTGTAACCCTAACCCTCTCCGGTGTCTATATAAACCGGAGGGTTTTAGTCCGTAGGACACAACAACGACAACAGACAATCATACCATAGGCTAGCTTCTAGGGTTTAGCCTCTCTGATCTCATGGTAGATCTACACTTGTACTACCCATATCATCAATATTAATCAAGCAGGACGTAGGGTTTTACCTCCATCAAGAGAGCCCAAAACTGGGTAAAACATTGTGTCCCTTGTCTCCTGTTACCATCCGCCTAGACGCACAGTTCGGGACACCCTACCCGAGATCCGCCGGTTTTGACACCGACAGCGTGCTTGCGCTCCCGCTTGGGGATATGAGTGACATAGATCATATTCACTGTTTTTACCTCGGGAGGAAATTTCTTTTGCCTCCTTGTGTTTGTTGGGGGAGGCTCATCGTCATCCTCGCTAGGCGGCCCTTTCCCCTTATGTTCCGTGTTTAGCTTACCAGCCTGTTTAAAGACCCAACAATTTCTGTTGGTATGATTGGCAGGCTTGTTAGGGGTGCCATGGATCTGGCAAGGCCGGTCTAGTATTCTATCAAACAGGATGGACCATCTTTGTTTCCTTTGAATGGCCTCTTTCGCTGACCGGGTTTAGAGCCATTGAATCTGGCATTGACCACCATGTCTTCGGTATCTTTGTTGTTGCTTCAACGCTTGTGTTTGTTGCGCCGTGGGCTGCCGTTGCCATCTCTAGCTTCGGAGGTGCCAGGGTCGCTAATGCTGTTGCTTCTATGAGCTAGCCAACTATCTTCTCCCGCACAAAAGCGGGTCATGAGTGCGGTGAGAGCTGCCATGGACTTCGGCTTTTCTTGGCCGAGGTGTCAGGAAAGCCACTCGTCACGAATGCTATGCTTGAAGGCCGCGAGGGCTTCAGCGTCCGGACAATCGATGATTTGGTTCATTTTAATTAAGAACCTGGTCCAGAGTTTGCGGGCTAACTCTCTGGGTTGCTGGACCATGTGACTGAGGTCATCGGCATCCGGAGGCCAGACATAGGTACCTTGGAAGTTGTCTCTAAAGGCATCTTCCAAATCTTCCCAGCTACCAATAGAGTTCTTTGGGAGGCTATTTAGCCGGTGCCATGCTGGTCCTTTCAGTTTTAAGGGAAGGTATTTGATGGCGTGGAGATCGTCACCGCGGGCCATGTGGATATGGGGAAGGAAATCTTCAATCCATACCGCGGGATCTGTCGCGCCGTCGTATGATTCCATGTTTACGGGTTTAAACCCTTGTGGGAACTGGTGTTGCATTACCTCGTCGGTAAAGCATAAGGGTGTGCGACGCCTCTATACCGGGCAACGTCATGATTGAGTTCATATGACATCCGTATGTGGTTTTTTGCCCTAGTAGGGTTATGCCTATCGCGCCAAGCCTGTCGGTCGTCTTCTCGCATTGGGGTGCGCCCCCTTGATCCATAGATTGATCTTGTTTGGCCTGTCTCTCTGCCCTTACGGCGAGGTGGTGCGGGCTGGTGTTCAGCGCAGGTGGCCGCTTTATCTCGCCCATGCGTGGCCGGTCTGGTTCATCAACGCGTTCATGTTTCGACGGGATTGGCTTGAAGGGCTTGTCGCCGAATTGTGGAAATAGCCGACGCTTTGGATAACTCTTTGTTGGGCGTTGTAGGCCATATTCTTCAGCAGTTAGGACCAGGGTCCATCTGTCATTGAGTGTATCATGTTCGTCTTGGAGCCATTGCTGCTGCTTTTTAAGGCTTCTTGAAGTGGCGATTAGTTGGCGCTTAAAGCGCTCCTGCTCGAGGGGTTCCTCTGGCACGATGAAATCTTCATTGCCGAGGCTGACATCATCCTCAGAGAGCGGTAGATAGTTACTATCTTCTGAATCCTCATTCCCGACCAGATCATCGGGGTTAACTTGCCCCTCCTCCACATTATCCTGTTCGGATGTGGGCTCGACATGGGCTTCAGGTTCTTCGGCGTCCTCTGGTGTGTTATCTTCTCTGGTGCTAGTGTTATTGTCTTTGCCCCGACGTGATTTTGAGGGGAGTCGCTCGCGTCGATGCTTCGGCGGTGCCTCATCAGGTTTGTCCTCCACTGGATCCTTCCTATCTGCACCGTCATCCTCTTTGGGTGTATCCACCATATACACGTCGTATGTGGAGGTGGCCGTCCAACGTCCGCTAAACGGCGGGTCTTGGCCTTGTGCATCTCCGACATCGTCGTCGATGTCCTTGATGTCTTCGGAGGTGTAATTCAGCATGTCGGTTAAGTCCTCGACGGTGGCTATGAAGTGGGTGGTGGGTGGGACGTAAAATTCCCTGCTCTCAGCCCCTAGTCCGGGCTGGGCATAGTCCGGAGGCGATTCATCTGTAATGGCGAGGGACAACACTAAGTCTAGAGCCTAGTTTAAGAGCGAGTGCTCAACGGGGGAACGAGAGTCTGCGGGGCTGGCCAGGGTAAAGGCCTCCTGGCCACGCTTGCTGGGTGCGGGCTTCGAGAGTTTGGAGATAGAGTCCGGGTGCGAGTCTGGCCTTTCCATAATAGGGGGAACCCAGCCTAACTCTGGGCTGGCCGAAGATAAAATCACCTCGGGATCCCTTATTTTAACTTTCATAGCTGAGAGTCCGGCGGGCTTCAAACTCCCATCTTCGGACCCAATAGTTTGCTCCGAATCTAAGGCCAGAGCAGTGGTCGGGTCTGCGAACCCTTGGAAGATCAAATCTCCTCGGATACTAGCGACATAATTTAGGTTCCCGAAACTGATCTGATGACCAAGGGCGTAGCTGTCGATCTGTTCGAGGTGACCAATCAAGTTGGCACACAGAACGAAGCCGTTGAACACAAAAATCTGGCCGGGGAGGAAAGTTTCCCCGAAAACTGCATCGTTGTTGACGGTCGAACAAGCCATCAAACCTTCTGTTTATGGCATAGTGGAACTCTCAATGAAAGCACCAATGTTGGTGTCAAAACCGGCTGATCTTGGGTAGAGGGTCCCGAACTGTGCGTCTAAGGATCGATGGTAACATGAGACAAGGGGGACATGATGTTTACTCAGGACCGGGCCCTCTTAATGGAGGTAAAACCCTATGTTCTGCTTGATTGTATTTGATGAGTATAGGGGTTACAAGAGTTGATCTACCTCGATATCATAATGGCTAAACCCTAGATGTCTAGCCTATATGAATTCTGTTAGCCTCTACGGACTAAACCCACCATTTTATATAGACACTGAAGGGTCCTAGGGTTGTACAGAGTCAGTTTACAGAGAAAGGAAATTATACATCCGGACATTAAGCTTGCCATCCACGCATAAGGGAGTCCTACCCAGACACAAGGGAAGGTCTTCTACGTTGTATCTTCACGGCCCATCAGTCCGGCCCATATCAAATAGCCCGGACACCCGAGGCCCCCTTACTCCAAGACTCCCTCACTCCCCTCTTTAGATTCGCTGCATACCCATCGGGGAACATCAACTGCATTTTCACCCACAAGATAATTTCCCTCATAGCTGGCCTTCCAAGATTGAACCATGCCTTTGGCTTTGTCCAGTTCTGCTTTCCTTTCGGAGGTTGCATGTTTTGTAACAGTCTATCACATAGCGCCTCCAGATCGACTCTAGCCTTACTATTATCCTTGGACTTCCCCTCTATGCCGAACAATGTACCAAAAAGTGCCTCAGTGATATTCTTTTCAATGTGCATCACGTCGATGTTATGTGGGCAAAGGAGGTCTTTGAAGTAAGGCAGATCCCACAACCATGTCTTATGAGTCCAGGCGTGTTTCAAATTATACCCCTTGAAATACCCTGGATGCTCTAGATCTGCCTCGAGAGCGTTTAACTGATCCAGGGTCTCTTGGCCTATCAACGCAGGTGGTGCAGAGTTTTTGACAACTCTACCTTTGATGAAATTCTTCTTGTCTTTCCTGAACTTATGGTGAGGATCCAGGAACTGTCTATGCAAGTCGAAGCAAGAAAACTTGCGACCGGCCTGAATCCAACAAAACTCAAGAGCTCCCTTGCATTTGGGGCATGGGAACCTTCCATGCAAACACCAGCCAACGAATAGCGCATACGCCAGCAAGTCATGTGTCGAGTACATGTACAAGACATGCATTATGAAGTTCTGTTTGCTAAGGGCATCATACGTCTTGTACCCATTATCCCAGGCTTCTTGCAATTCGTCCTTCAGCGGCTGCATGTACACATTCATATTCTTTCATGGATAGTTGGGCCCTAGAATTATCAACGTCGGGAAAATGTTCTTTCTTTGCATAATCTGCCCGGGGGGGGGACATTGAGTGGAATGACAAATACGGGCCAAAAACTGTATTGGGCTGCCATCACACCAAACACACCAAACCCATCCGTGCTGATGGCGACTTGAGGATGCCCTGGATGTGCCGCCTTTTCCTCATGTAATGCATCGAAGTGCTTCCACGCTTCACCCTCCAATGTGTGCACCATCATCAGCTTCCCATCTGCATCTAGTTGGGTTCTGTTGCCCGTTTTGTGCCATGTCATCTGTCTGGCCGTCTCTTCTACCATGAAAAGACGTTGAAGTCTTGGTACGATTTGCATATACCGAAGAACATTAACGGGGATTTTGGTCTGCGTCTTCTCACCCATACCGTTGTCTACCACAACATACCTGGATGACATGCAACTGGGACAATAGTTCAAGTCAGCATACAGAAGCCTAAATAAGGCACATCCTTTCTCACAGGCATGTATCTTCTCACATGGCATCTTAAGAGCACAGATGATTTTGTCTGACTGGTACATGTTTGCAGGTAGTACATGGCCTTTGGGTAGAAAACGTCCAAATACTGTCATCATCGCGTTGTACCATCCTCTTCCCAAGTTGAATTGATCCTTCAGAGCCATTATTTGTGAAATGGCATCCAGCTGACAAAGCTCAGTGTGCTCATGGAGAGGATGTTTGGAAGACTCCAATATTTCATTGAAGGCCTTTGCAGATTCCTCCATCTCATCATCCGAGTCCCGAGCATCATCAAAGTCTTACACCATGTCTCGCATCCCGATACCATGCTCGTCGGTGCGACAACGAACCACCTCGGATCTGGCACGTTGGGAAGACTCACCATGAAATGTCCAGACCATATAACCAGGCGTAAAACCAAACTTCTGCAGGTGTTTACTCATTTCAAGCTCGTCCCTCCTATGATAGTTGTCGCACCCGACACAGGGGCACCGGCTTTTTCTCTGGCCATTTGCAAATGTGGCTCTCACAAACCCACTGGTTTTTGTTAACCATTGATAGGTCATGTCTTCGTGACTAGTGTGACCGGTGTACATCCACGCACGATCACTCATATTGTGTAGCTACTAGACACACAAGAAATATATACATAATTCAGCAAACCATATAGATCAGTAAATGAAGTTTGTCACTTTTATTATGCCCATGCAACCTAGACACTAATAGGTAAAGATAGGTCCTAATCCCACCCAAGCATGTGCCGATTGGGTTCGTTTTCCCATGCTTTTCTTCGGATTCGACGCAAAATTTTGGCAGCACGTCCCCGCTATTCTCTTGATACACGTCTCGGCAATGAGCAGAGAGGATGTGTACCCGGAGAACAACAAGGAGGCACTGATGAAATGCTGCATCGGATCCGGAGCAGAGTATATGGGAAAACGAACCCAATCTACAAATACTCGGGGTGTCCATGGAGAACGTTGGACAATTCGAAAGAATCACGGTTAAAAATATGCAAATGCATGCAAATTTATAGATGTAACCCTTTCGAATGGGAGACGCATAGTGGTCAGGCATACTGATGATTGGAGACACCTATAGCTAGCAAGTTTCATCGGCACGAAGACCGGAATAGAGCAAATGAAGGGGGGAGATGGAGATGTCATTTGTGCTCACCCACGAACGCAGGGGCAGAGCTCGTCGAACGCACGGGGAGGTTGTGAGGATCCGGGCTAGCTATGTACCCCAATATCAAATTAAGGTTTACTTAAAAGGCTTTTATGTTGGGTTGTCCACTTCATTCAAACAAGTTTTAGATTCTATTTTGAGGAGGGTTTTCTTGAAGGGGAACCCATAGATATCTATGAGAGGATGAAAACTATATTTGGGCACCCCATTAATGACCAAGCTGAAATCACATCTCTTTTGCTTTCTTACTAAAATGAATCTATTAAAGAGATAAAAGCTAGCCTAGATGCCTATTTCCGCAACTTTCTTAATATTTCTTCTACCATAAATGGGCATGTACTTTGTAAAAATAGAAAGATTAGTTCCATAGATAACAAGTTTGCTCTCTTTTTCCCTAAAACCAAAGACGGCAATACCTAGATCTATCCTTGCTTTTTATGCCTAGCTAGGGGCATTAAACGATAGCACTTGTTGGGAGGCAACCCAATTTTATTTTTATTCCTTGCTTTTTGCTCCTGCTTAGTAATAAATAACTTATCTAGCCTCTGTTTTGGTTGCGTCTTTTTGTGTTTAATTAGTGTTTGTGCCAAGTAGAACCGTTGGGAAGACTTGGGGAAAGTCTTGTTAATCATGCTGTAAAAAAACAGAAACTTTAGTGCTCACGAGAACTGCTGCCATTTTTATCTGGGAAGTGATATTTAGTTCATTATTTTTTCAGATGATTAATAGATAAATTACTCACGTCCAGCAATTTATTTTAGAATTTTTGGGGTTCCAGATCTTGCACTAGCTACAGATTACTACAGAGTGTTCTGTTTTTGACAGATTCTGTTTTTCGTGTGTTGTTTGCTTATATTAATGAATCTATGGCTAGTAAAATAGTTTATAAACCATAGAGAAGTTGGAATACATTAGGTTTCACACCAATATAAATAAAAAATGAGTTCATTACAGTAACTTGAAGTGTTCTTTTGTTTTCTTTCGCTAACGGAGCTCACGAGATTTTCTACTTTAAGTTTTGTGTTGTGAAGTTTTCAAGTTTTGGGTAAAGATTTGATGGATTATGGAACAAGGAGTGGCAAGAGCCTAAGCTTTGGGATGCCCATGGCACCCCCAAGATAATCTAAGGACACCTAAAAGCCAAAGCTTGGGGATGCCCTGGAAGGCATCCCCTCTTTCGTCTACTTCTATCGCTAACTTTACTTGGAGCTATATTTTTATTCACCACATGATATGTGTTTTGCTTGGAGCGTCTTGTATTATTTGAGTCTTTATTTGTTAGTTTACCACAATAATCCTTGCTGTACACACCTTTTGAGAGAGCCATACATGATTTGTAATTTTTTAGAATACTCTATATGCTTCACTTATATCTTTTGAGTTATATAGTTTTGCTCTAGTACTTCGCTTATATCTTTTAGAGCACGGTGGTGGATTTGTTTTATAGAAACTATTGATCTCTCATGCTTCACTAATATTATTTTTAGAATCTTAAATATCATGGTAATTTGCTTAAATAATCCTAATATGCTAGGTATTCAAGATTACTAAAAAAATTCTTATGAGTGTTTTGAATACTAAGAGAAGTTTGATGTTTGATGATTGTTTTGAGATATGGAGGTAATAATATCAAAGTCGTGCTAGTTGAGTAGTTGTGAATTTGATAAATGCTTGTGTTGAAGTTTGCAAGTCCCATAGCATGCACGTATGGTAAACATTATGTAACAAATTTGAAACATGAGGTGTTCTTTGATTGTCCTCCTTATGAGTGGCGGTCGGGGACGAGCGATGGTCTTTTCCTACCAATCTATCCCCCTAGGAGCATGCGTGTAGTGCCTGGTTTTTGATGACTTGTAGATTTTTGCAATAAGTATGTGAGTTCTTTATGACTAATCTTGAGTCCATGGATTATACGCACTCTCACCCTTTGCATCATTGCTAGCCTCTTCGGTACCGTGCATTGCCCTTTCTTACATTGAGAGTTGGTGCAAACTTCGGCGGTGCATCCAAACCCCGTGATATGATACATTCTGTCACACATAAACCTCCTTATATCTTCCTCAAAACAGCCACCATACGTACCTATTATGGCATTTCCATAGCCATTCCGAGATATATTGCCATGCAACTTTCCACCATTCCGTTTATCGTGACACATTCATCATTGTCATATTGCTTAGCATGATCATGTAGTTGACATAGTATTTGTGGCAAAGCCTGTCACACCCTGATTTTCATGCCACAACACTTAAGCTAATAAATCATGATAAAATGTGGTTTGACAAAAACTTTTGAGTGTTTTGGACCTTGCCTTGATTGGACTTTGTGTGTTGTTTGCAAGTGCTCTAAAAATCAAATAAATCCTCCAACTCCTATACTTCATCTCCTTGCTCCAAACTCTTGAACCAATGATCATGCCATGTGTATAGGACATAAAAATAATTTCTTACAAAAATAATTTGGCCAAATAGTATTTTCAAAAATTAGTTTTCCAAAAAAACCCTGAATTGAGGTTTCCACTGCAAGTACTTAATTAAGGGCAGTAAAAATCTTTCCCAAAATATATTTGACTCCTATTAGATATAGGATACCCAGAAACCACAAAAATATAATTTTAAAAGTTATTTACCTATTTTATTTAAAGGCTTTTTCTTTAGGCTAGAAATGGTCTTTAATAGGTTAAAATTATTTTTATGCTTTAAAAATATTTGGTAAAACCTAGGGAAACTCAATGGACATATATTGTCCATATATAAGAGTTTCAACACATGGTCATGATCAAAATATTAGTTAAATCTCTCAAAAACCCTTTCTGGATATTTCAAGCTTTTGAAATATTTACAAAGGAAATATTCTCCAACAATTCCAGGGAAATTCTAGAATATCACATATGACATTTGTAATGATCTTGCCAAGTCCCATGTCATGGAGAACAGCATAACCCCATGAAAGCCTCTCAAAACCACTTATGTCCTTTTTCAAGTTTGAACAACTTTGCACTGTCAAACATGTCCAAATGCTCTCAAACTTGGTTCACATGCTAAAATGGTGTAATAATGCATCTAGACCAAATGGCACAAGTTGGAGAGAATGTTATCTTGATCAAAGTGACCCAAAACCCTCTTTGTCCAGAACCAAATTTGAACAAGTTTACATTGGCAACTTTCTCCTTTTGATCCCAACTTTTGTGGACATGTTCAGAATCTCAAATGATGACACTACACTAAGTGGTGCATCAAGGAGAATAGATTTGCATGACTAAATCTTGAAAAGTCCATTTCTGCTAATTTCTAGGGTTTACAAAAGTTGCATTGGCAACTTTTCCCAAAATGAGCTCAAAATTGGTGGAAGGTCCTAATTATATGTGACATTTAACCCTGTGGAGTCTCATGGCAAATGGAAATCATCTACTTGCCCAAACCAGCATCAAACACCTTCTGGCAGAAATTTAAAATGCATGTTTTGGCCATTGCCACTAATCTCCATGAGCTAAGCTTTCTCCCACAGCAGCATCTGGTCCTCCTCTAACCCCTGCATCTTTCCATGCCCGAGGAGCCATGATGATGGGGGTGAAAAGCTCTTTTTCCCTCTTTGGACAGCTGCATTTCTCCCATTTTCTCACCTCTCTCTCACTCCTGCCAGGTCCCAAAGCATCCAAGGCCTCCTCCCCCCCTTGTTTATTCTTCCTGCAGCCACTGGACACAAGTGGACGCGCGAGTGCGCGCGGAAAAGCCGCGGATGCCGGCCAAAGACGCGCTCTGGAGCGCGAGGCAGAGCAGGTGACCGTTGACGACGCGTCCCCCGACCACCTCGAGCCTCCCCCTTGCGCCAGTCGAGGTGCCTCGACGTCCGCAACACGCCACCGTGCTGGCCCCCTCCTTTCCCCCTCTGTCTTGCCCACGCCGCACGTGCCCAGAGCCACCCGAGCACGCCAATGCCGTGCGAGCTCGTGGCTCCACCCGGAGCTTGCCCCGCTCCTCCTCTCTCTTCGTGGCGCCCTACTCCACCCCCACTAACGCTGCAGACAATTCCTCGCCCTTTTTCCTGGCCTCCCGAGCCTTTGCCGCGGCCACCCGTGCGCCGCGTCCACGGTGAGCCGCTGGTCAGCTACTTAAGGCCACCCCCGAGTCCCTTCTCTACTCCTTTGGCCCTCTCACCCTCCCGTGCATCCCCTGGACCAACCCACTCCCCTCCTCGCGCCTTCCAACCTCGTCCATCGCCGGAGCCGAGCCGCCGGCCGCCGCTTAAATTCATGGGCCTCGACCCCTCTCTCGTCCCCATGAACACACCCGCACCCTCTCATCACCACCGCCAACTCCCCCCGTGCTCTGTCCCCTCCTCCTCGTGCCTTCCTCGCCTTGCCGAACCCGCCGTCAGCCTCGGTCCGCCGCACCCGAAGCCCTCCTCTTCCCGGGCTCCCCCGTGGGGGTGCAGCACATGGACCGGTGCGCCGCGGCGCGCTGAATCCTCCGGTGTGCCGGGCGCCGCCAGAGGTGGCCCGTGCCGCCAGGGAGAGCGCCGGCGTCGCTCGGCCTCGCGTCCCCTGCCTCTGCTCTGTTCGAGCGGAAGGTAGGAGACGGCCAGAGCCCCGGGCCCCGCTCGTCAGCGACCCGGTGGGCGGGCCCCGCCCGTTTAAGTGGAGACGGACAACGAAAATTCCACCCCTCCCGCGCGGAGGCGTATTTCATGGAGCCGCCTCCGACATCACCCACCCTCAGCGCGCGCGGCTGAGCTGCTGGGCCGGCCCAGTGGCTCCCTGCCGTTAAGCCTCGCCCAATGCACGCTGTTGCCGCCAAGGTCCAGCCCGTTTGGATAAAATCCTTTTCCTTTTTCTTTTTTGTACAATTTGTAAAATCCATAAATAATTCAAATTAACTCCAAATTTGATGATTCAAATTTCTAGTAGCTCATAAACTCATGATCTATCTCATGGTACAACTTGCACATTTTTCCAGGAACCTTATCTTCACACATATTTATCAAACCCCATTTTCCATTTCTGTGATGAACTTTAGAAAATCACAGAGATCTCAAATTTGATCCAAATGCCATGATTCCAATTTTGTAGATATATCTAATTTCATAACTTAGGTTATGAACATTTTTCTTAATACTTTCTGTACCCCACAAAATAATGAGCCATTTCTTCATGTTTGTCAACTTTGCAAATCCATAGAATATTCATTTGAACTCCAAATCCAGTGAAACCAACTCCTAGATACTTCTAAAATCATGGTTTGTTAAATGGGTGCCTTTGCTCATTTTTCAAAAATATACTTCTGTACACTTCTTGCAAACCCATAAACCCCTTGATTCCATCATATCAAAATGTTTAGAAATATCCACTGACCCAATTCCAATGAAACCACTCTGGTTATTTTTCATATAACCAGAGATGTCCTAGAAAAGTCAAATTAATATTTTTAGAGCACTTTTATTTCCTGCCTTGATATGTTGCTTGTTATGGTTGCTTTCGACGATAGTTGACGAAGTAGACGAAATGCTCGGAGTTGGACCAGAGATATTTGTATATCTCAGGATTCTGATGAACCAGGCAAGCAACCCTTTGACCATGTCTATGAAACCCTTTTTATGCATAACATATAGCACCATATTATTGTTGCAACGGAATCATGATGAGGTGGAACCCCTTTGATGGTTTGCCTCTGTTACTTCCTCGTTGATACTTGCATTGTGCATGACCCTACCTCCTTATGAGGGTTATGCCGGTGGGAGTATATAGGATGCTAAAGTAGTTGCTACGCAAAAAGGGGACGGGTATATGCATGGTGATGGAGACAAAGTATTTTCAAAAGACTTTTCGAAAACCCCATCGGGTGCCACTTATGCCCGGGGGAGATGATGAGTTGGGTAGCCACTTGATGACGAAGTGGTGTACCGAGGCAAGTGTGTGTGTTGTTTTTCAAACCGGATTGGTTTAAGTTGCGACCGTTATTCCAACCTTACATGCGCAACCACTCTACCCCTATATGGGAAAGGGCAGTATTGATTACCAAGGCCGATACTAGCTTGGAGCCCGCATTACTAGTGACGGGAGAGTTGTTGTTGCAATCTCTCGGGACGGGGTCGTGCCAGGTAGGGCGGCCATGAATGTCTTCACAGGGCACCGGACACACCGTTGGTACCCCATGCTTGTGGTATGTGATGAAAATGGGAGCGAGGCTCCACAATTTTAAGATGTGAAATGTTGGGCATGGGGGTTACTGCCAATCGAGTGGACTCTATGTTAGTGTCGTCTAGGGAAAGATAGTGATCGGGTGCTTACCCCGGGTACTTAAGGTACCGCGGGTCGTGGATGACACGGAAGTTCCCCGGATCTTGTGGGTAAAGTGTGCAACCTCTGCAGAGTGTAAAACTATTCGAATAGTCGTGTCCACGGTCAAGGACAGTTGGGTAACCGCTCTAGGGCTACGTCTACATGTTTACAAACCATTGTATGTGTTTGGATAAGTGGGAAGAACTACTTGGGTCAAGTCAAAGGACTTGACATGATTGAATTGGGTTGGTGCCCACTCTATTTATGTTGATATCTGTAACGGTCCTTATGGTTACTTGAATTCTCCTGATGCATGTCTTACAAGTTGTTGAACATGGCATTGCACTCAAAACTAGCTTTCTGCAAAAATTTACCTATATCATGCATTGATGTATCTTGAGCCAAAACATGGGTTGCTTGCGAGTACATTCAAATTACTCATTGGCTTGCCACTGGTTATTTTATTGGCCAGGCATGAAAGAACAGGATATAATGAAGAGTACCTTGGTGATGAACATGCGATCTAGGACGCTTCCCAGTCAGAATGCCTGTAGGGTTAAGGCAGATGGCATGGGTCCAAGTTATCGACGAAGATTTCCGCTGTGAAGTTATACTCAAGACTTGACCATAATGGTCATAATTTATGTAAGCCGGTATGTATGGATGTAAGACTCATGTTATTCAGCTTCTGTGTGTTCAGTGAGCATTGATCTCTGGGATCACTGTACATGTGCATTCGATGATCACGACTTATGAGTCGGGGTCCCCACAGAGCTGGTATCAGAGCCATCCTGACTGTAGGAAGCCTTAGTTAGCATGGTCGTTAGATAGGGTAAAGTTATTTCTAAAACTATTACTGGTTTTCAAAACTATCTATACTTCTCTTCCCTTCTCAGTTTTTCAAAAACTAAGGTATACTTTTCCCATCGATCTCTTCCCTTCAAAACTATTGCAAACGGTCGCTAGCACCGTCAAGCCCCTGACCACGGGATTCCTTGTAATTCTCGTGGATAGCCTAGAAGGGGTACACCTTGCCAAATACTCACCCACCTCTTCTGAACCCAAGATTCGCGACACTACAAGAAGACGATGCCAACAGAAGATACGCCTTTGAAGAATGAGGACATGAAGACCCAGAGGATGGTGACACCTTTGAATTTGCCCCAGGATGCTGCAACCTTGTCCTATGACGATCAGGGTGTAAGATATGCAAGACCATGATAGACATTGCTAATAGAGCAATCATGTCCTTACCGTTGTTGTATCGGCAACCACCGATGGATGAGAACCTCGCCATTTGGCCCGCCTCACTATAGTGAGTAGGAAAACAGTTCTCTTCATCCCCCGCCCTTGGTGTCGATGTTGTCATCAATGAAGCCGACATGTTGGACCTCTACTATGCCTTGATGATATCATTGCATAAGGATTGCCTACCTGGCACCGTCGACGCCTTAGGAGGCAAAAGGGATCGTCATGATTAAGAAGACAACGGAAGACCGAGTCAATACGTGCTACGAGAAGCCACCTTCACCCCACCACTTCAATAGGCGAGAAGTTGTTGAAGAATCTTCAGGCTCAACCCGGATTGTTTCATCAAACAACTACAAGAGACGTAGCGACACCTGAGGGAAACCCAGGAGACTGCACGAGGCACAGAGCAAGCACGACTACTTAGTCCGAGAACCCCTAGGGTAGGATGAGTCGTGTACCCCCTATGCGTAGTCGAGTCCGTATGATGGTTCGAATAGAACCATGATTGTGTGTTGCTTGTTTTATTGGTTGTGTTTTGATATAGGTCGCACTTTTTCCAAGGCAACAAGTACGTGACTATATCACCTTCCTTACGTTATTTCTTTTGTTTGGCCCTTTTTGAACCTGTTTGTCTGCACTTGCACTATAGAACCCCTTTAGGCATTCCCCTCCTCTATGCTACTTTTCCCTCTCATCTCTCTCCTCAACTTAAGACCAACAGGACAAGCTACACCATGAATTCCACCTCGGCAGCCAACTAGCAATGGAGACTTTTGCTACAACCTCCATGACCAAGTGCTACCCCGTAGAGTTATGGTTGCCCCTCAAGATTAGAGACCCATTCCTAGACCCTTCGAGACTTCATAAGATACCCCAGCTCGAATCCTTAACCATGTGCTTAACCCACAGAATTGCAAGAGAACCTGTTAAGCCTCCGTAACCTTGCTTATCACTGGGTTCATTATGGAACTAGTAGACATAGTGAACGAGTACGTTGTCATCCTAATATCGCACAAGAACTGACGATGCCATAGGGAAGACAAATTGAGGATATAGGAATAGAGGGCAAATGACTTGATGAGTTTATATCAGTGACCTTGAGGATTTATCTGAGACTATTTTGTGGATTATGAGGCTTTCATATTGGTATATGAACTTGGAGGGATCGTGTTAATAGAGTAGCGTAACTTTGATCACCCTGTAGTAAACTAGAACTTTGTAGGACAATTAGGATCACAAGCTGAGATTCTTGGAGGAATGCGATTTTGACTTGATCAGATAATATCAATAGGAGGTTGTTGACATTACGAAAATGACTTGGGGGAAACGTGTATGAATTCTCGTAGGACATGAGATTTGGATTAATGGGTGATCCTAGTGGGGTAAAGGTGTTGAGTGAGTCTACATGGTTCGGAGTAAATTGGATTTAGACTGAAGATCTTGATCATGAGACCATGTTTCTCGGTGGACGATAAACTAGGAGATTAGACTAATTGTCGGAGTTTATTTAGGGATATTTATGAGCTTGAACTTGGAGTATTACTAGATCACGATAACAGGAATTGGTGGACTGACTATAGTAAGGCTGCCCTTTCAAGTATTGGGGATTAGAGGGACTTTAGGAGATCATGTGGAACACCAGCATAGGCGTTGGATTTGTAGAATTAATGGATTATGTAGTGATTAATGGAAGTTAATGGGTTGTTGGAGTTGATTCATAGGAAGGAAACAAGATCTTGGAGTGGTATACAACGTGTTTCCTTGGGATAGAGATGCATTATCTTAGACCTTGGAAGAATAGGATGAGCACTTGGATTGTCATGTTTAACTCAAGCTTGGAAGCTTGTATACCCATGGATTTATAGGGGTAGACATACATACGAGTTTGGGGATAGTTGACATGTATAGCTTTGTTAGGCCTTCTCTTCGCAGTCATGAGGACATGAATAGCATGAGTAATGATTGGAGTTGACCAATGTGAGATGATTCTTTCGGTAATCTGATGCGATTTGGAAGACTAGATAGAACGATTGGCATCTCAGAAACCGTGCTTAAGGATAAGATAATAAACGTTCACCCACACACTAGAATCCTTGAAACCCTTAAGCCCTACCAACCCACCACATGGTCGGACTATGACCATGAGCTTGGGCTGTAGGTCAAGTAGACCTTGACCAACACTCAACCGTGATCACCACCACTCCCCAGCCTACTTTATGTACCCCGTGAACAAGTCTCCATGGAGTACTTAGACAAGATAGTTGTCATCATTATTTGGTAACCTACTTGTCTACCCGAAGACAGAAGAAGAGTCATTCAGTTGGTTAAAGAACATCTGAAGACCGCCATGTCAAGGGGGAAGAACTAAACCAACCGCCATCGTGAAGAAGTAAACTCCGGCATCGAAGACCATGTGCACCAACGGGTCACTCCTCTCAGAAGAACCAAGCATTTCCATGTCAAGCAGAAGCTCACTCCAAGATTTAACAACCCCCACCAAGATCATCACAAGATGAAGAGAAGACAGTTACCAGATGGAGTTACCACCTGAGTTACCCACTGTGCGTAATGTGTCCACATGACACAACTCCGGAAGTGTTTTCGACTTCTTAGCTAGCCCGATCACTAACAAGGACATTGATCACCGAGCCATTGACCTCCAGCCCAATATGACCTATGCGAGAGACCCCAATTGCAATCTGGATCACGCAGGACGACAAACACGAAGCCACGCCATCGAGTACTTCAAGGTTCAATGGAGCACCAAACGGAAGCAGAAGCAATATGAGGACGTGAAGACTACCCCAAATCCAAGTTTTCGTATTCTTTCCCGCGCCTAGTCTGGGAATCTCGGGGACGAGATTCTTGTAAGGGGGGTAGGTCTGTCACACCCTGATTTTCATGCCACAACACTTAAGATAATAAATCATGATAAAATGTGGTTTGACAAAAACTTTTGAGTGTTTTGGACCTTGCCTTGATTGGATTTTGTGTGTTGTTTGCAAGTGCTCTAAAAATCAAATAAATCCTCCAACTCCTATACTTCATCTCCTTGATCCAAACTCTTGAACCAATGATCATGCCATGTGTATAGGACATAAAAATAATTTCTTACAAAAATAATTTGTCCAAATAGTATTTTCAAAAATTAGTTTCCAAAAACCCCCTGAATTGAGGTTTGCACTGCAAGTACTTAATTAAGGGCAGTAAAAATCTCTCCAAAAATATATTTGACTCCTATTAGATATAGGATACCCAGAAACCACAAAAATATAATTCTAAAATTTATTTACCTATTTTATTTAAAGGCTTTTTCTTTAGGCCAGAAATGGTCTTTAATAGGTTAAAATTATTTTTATGCTTTAAAAATATTTGGTAAAACCTAGGGAAACTCAATGGACATATATTGTCCATATATAAGAGTTTCAACACATGATCATGATCAAAATATTGGTTAAATCCCTCAAAAACCCTTTCTGGATATTTCAAGCTTTTGAAATATTTACAAAGGAAATATTCTCCAACAATTCAAGGGAAATTCTAGAATGTCACATATGACATTTTTAATGATCTTGCCAAGTCTCATGTCATGGAGAACAGTATAACCCCATGAAACCCTCTCAAAACCACTTGTCCTTTTTCAAGTTTGAACAACTTTGCACTGTCAAACATGTCCAAATGCTCTCAAACTTGGTTCACATGCTCAAATGGTATAATAATGCATCTAGACCAAATGGCAGAAGTTGGAGAGAATGTTATCTTGATCAAACTGCCCCAAAACCCTCTTTGTCCAGAACCAAATTTGAACAAGTTTACATTGGCAACTTTCTCCTTTTGATCTCAACTTTTGTGGACGTGTTCAGAATCTCAAATGATGACACTACACTAAGTGGTACATCAAGCAGAATAGATTTGCATGACTAAATCTTGAAAAGTCCATTTCTGCTAATTTCTAGGGTTTACAAAAGTTGCATTGGCAACTTTGCCCAAATGAGCTCAAAATTGGTGGAAGGTCCTAATTATATGTGACATTTCACCCTGTGGATTCTCATGGCAAATGGAAATCATCTGCTAGCCCAAACCACCATCAAACACCTTCTGGTAGAAATTTAAAATGCATGTTTTGGCCATTCCCACTAATCTCCACGAGCTAAGCTTTCTCCCACAGCAGCATCTGGTCCTCCTCTAACCCCTGCATCTTTCCATGCCCGAGGAGCCATGATGATGGGGGTGAAAAGCTCTTTTTCCCTCTCTGGATAGCTGCATTTCTCCCATTTTCTCACCTCTCTCTCACTTCGGCCAGGTCCCAGAGCATCCAAGGCCTCCTCCCCCCTTGTTTATTCTTCCTGCAGCCACTGGACACAAGTGGACGCGCGGGTGTGCGCGGAAAAGCCACGGATGCCGGCCAAAGACGCGCTCTGGAGCACGAGGCAGAGCAGGCGACCGTTGACGCCGCGTCCCCCGACCACCTCGAGCCTCCCCCTTGAGCTAGTCGAGGTGCCTCGACGTCCGCAACACGCCACCGCGCTGGCCCCCTCCTTTCCCCCTCTGTCTTGCCCACACCGCGTGTGCCCAGAGCCGCCCGAGCCTGCCAATGCCGTGCGAGCTCGTGGCTCCACCCGGAGCTTGCCCCGCTCCTCCTCTCTCTTCCTGGCGCCCTACTCCACCCCCACTAACGCTGCAGACAAGTCCTCGCCCTTTTTCCTGGCCTCCCGAGCCGTTGTCGCGGCCACCTGTGCGCCGCGTCCATGGTGAGCCACTGGTCAGCTACTTAAGGCCACCCCGAGCCCCCTCTCTACTCCTTTGGCCCTCTCACCCTCCCGTGCATCCCCTGGACCAACCCACTCCCCTCCTCGCGCCTTCCAACCTCGTCCATGGCCGGAGCCGAGCCGCCGGCGCCGCTTAAATTCATGGGCCTCGACCCCTCTCTCGTCCCCATGAACACACCCGCACCCTCTCATCACCACCGCCAACTCCCCCCGTGCTCCATCCCCTCCTCCTCGTGCCTTCCTCGCCTTGCCGAACCCGCCGTCAGCCCCGGTCCGCCGCACCCGAAGCCCTCCTCTTCCCGGGCTCCCCCGTGGGCGTGCAGCACATGGACGGGTGCGCCGCGGTGCGCCGAATCCTCTGGTGTGCCGGGAGCCACCGGAGGTGGCCCTTGCCGCCAGGGAGAGCGCCGGCGCCGCTCGGCCTCGCCTCCCCTGCCTCTGCTCTGTTTGAGCGGGAGGTAGGAGACGGCCAGAGCCCCGGGCCCCGCTCGTCAGCGACCCGGTGGGCGGGCCCCACCCGTTTAAGTGGAGACGGATAGCGGAAATTCCGCCCCTCCCGCGCAGAGGCGTATTTCACGAAGCCGCCTCCGACGTCACCCACCCTCAGCGCACGCGGCTAAGATGCTGGGCCGGCCTAGTGGCGCCTTGCCGTTAAGCCTCGCCCAATGCACGCTGTTGCCGCCAAGGTCCAGCCCGTTTGGGTAAAAACCTTTTCCTTTTTATTTTCTGTACAATTTGTAAAGTCCATAAATAATTCAAATTAACTCCAAATTTGATGATTCAAATTTCTAGTAGCTCATAAACTCATGATCTATCTCATGGTACAACTTGCACATTTTTCCAGGAACCTTATCTTCACACATATTTATAGAAACCCCATTTTCCATTTCTGTGATGAACTTTAGAAAATCACAGAGAGCTCAAATTTGATCCAAATGCCATGATTCCAATTTTTTAGATACATCTAATTTCATAACTTAGGTTATGAACATTTTTCTTAATACTTTCTGTACCCCACAAAATAATGAGCCATTTCTTCATGTTTGTCAACTTTGCAAATCCATAGAATATTCATTTGAACTCCAAATCCAGTGAAACCAACTCCTAGATGCTTCTAAAATAATGGTTTGTTAAATGGGTGACTTTTCTCATTTTTCAAAAATATACTTCTGTACACTTCTTAAAAACCCATAAACCCCTTGATTCCATCATATCAAAATGTTTAGAAATATCCACTGACCCAATTCCAATGAAACCACTCTGGTTATTTTTCATATAACCAGAGATGTCCTAGAAAAGTCAAATTAATATTTTTAGAGCACTTTTATTTCCTGCCTTGATATGTTGCTTGTTATGGTTGCTTTCGACGATAGTTGACGAAGTAGACGAAATGCTCGGAGTTGGACCAGAGATATTTGAAGATCTCAATACTCTGATGAACCAGGCAAGTAGCCCTTTGACCATGTCTATGAAACCCTTTTTATGCATGACATATAGCACCATATTGTTGTTGCAACGGAATCATGATGAGGTGGAACCCTTTGATGGTTTGCCTCCGTTACTTCCTCGTTGATACTTGCATTGTGCATGACCCTACCTCCTTATGAGGGTTATGCCGGTGGGAGTATATAGGATGCTAAAGTAGTTCCTACGCAAAAAGGGGACGGGTATATGCATGGTGATGGAGACAAAGTATTTTCAAAAGACTTTTCGAAAACCCCATCGGGTGCCACTTATGCCCGGGGGAGATGATGAGTTGGGTAGCCACTTGATGACGAAGTGGTGTACCGAGGCAAGTGTGTGTGTTGTTTTCAAAACCGGATTGGTTTAAGTTGCGACCGTTATTCCAACCTTACATGCGCAACCACTCTACCCTTATATGGGAAAGGGCATTATTGATTACCTAGGCCGATACTAGCTTGGAGCCCGCATTACTAGTGACGGGAGAGTTGTTGTTGCACTCTCTCGGGACGGGGTCGTGCCAGGTAGGGCGGCCATGACTGTCTTCACAGGGCACCGGACACACCGTTGGTACCCCGTGCTTGTGGTATGTGATGAAAATGGGAGAGAGGATCCACATTTTTAAGATGTGAAATGTTGGGCACAAGGGTTACTACCAATCGAGTGGACTCTATGTTAGTGTCGTCTAGGGAAAGATAGTGATCGGGTGCTTACCTCGGGTACTTGAGGTACCGCGGGTCGTGGATGACACGGAAGTTCCCCGGATCTTGTGGGTAAAGTGTGCAACCTCTATAGAGTGTAAAACTGTTCGAATAGCCGTGTCCACGGTCAAGGACAGTTGGGTAACCGCTCTTGGGCTACGTACATATGTTTACAAACCAGTGTATGTGTTTGGATAAGTGGGAAGAACTACTTGGGTCAAGTCAAAGGACTTGACATGATTGAATTGGGTTGGTGCCCACTCTATTTATGTTGATATCTGTAACGGTCCTTATGGTTACTTGAATTCTCCTGATGCATGTCTTACAAGTTGTTGAACATGGCATTTCACTCAAAACTAGCTTTCTGCAAAAATTTACCTATATCATGCATTGATGTATCTTGAGCCAAAACATGGGTTGCTTGCGAGTACATTCAAATTACTCATTGGCTTGCCACTGGTTATTTTATTGGCCAGGCATGAAAGAACAGGATATAATGAAGAGTACCTTGGTGATGAACATGCGAGCTAGGACGCTTCCCAGTCAGAATGCCTGTAGGGTTAAGGCAGATGGCATGGGTCCAAGTTATCGACGAAGATTTCCGCTGTGAAGTTATACTCAAGAATTGCCATAATGGTCATAATTTATGTAAGACGGTATGTATGGATGTAAGACTCATGTTATTCAGTTTCTGTGTGTTCAGTGAGCATTGATCTCTGGGATCACTGTACACGTGCATTCGGTGATCGCGACTTATGAGTCAGGGTCCCCACAAAGCCATGGTTCATAATTCATTCATACATGTCACTTTTTGTTCATTGCATATCCTGGTACACCGCCGGAGGCATTCATATAGTCATCTTTTGTTCTAGCATCGAGTTGTAATCATTGAGTTGTGAATAAATAGAAGTGTGATGATCATCATTTCCTAGAGCATTGTCCCAAGTGAGGAATTAAAAAAAGAGAAAGGCCATAAAAAATAAGAGAAGGCCCAAAAAAAGAGAGAAAAAGAGAGAAGGGACAATGTTACTATCCTTTGCCACACTTGTGCATCAAAGTAGCACCATAATCTTCATGATAGAGAGTCTTTTGTTTTGTCACTTTCATATACTAGTGGGCATTTTCATTATAGAACTTGGCTTGTACATTCCAATAATGGGCCTCCTCAAGTGCCCTAGGTCTTAGTGAGCAAGCAAGTTGGATGCACACCCACTTAGTTTTCTTTTGTTGAGCTTTCATACATTTATAGCTCTAGTGCATCTGTTGCATGGCAATCCCTACTCCTTGCATTAACATCAATCGATGGGCATCTCCATAGCCCATTTATTAGCCTCGTTGATGTGAGACTTTCTCCTTTTTTGTCTTCTCCGCATAACCCCCATCATCATATTCTATTCCACCCATAGTTCTATGTCCATGGCTCGCGCTCATATATTGTGTGAAAGTTTATAGGTTTGAGATTACTAAAGTATGAAACAATTACTTGGCTTGTCATCGGGGTTGTGCATGATGAGAGCATTCTTGTGTGAGGAAAATGGAGCATGATTAAATTATATGATTTTGTAGGGATGAACTTTCTTTGGCCATGTTATTTTGAGAAGACATAGTTGCTTAGTTAGTATGCTTGAAGTATTATTATTTTTATGTCAATATGAACTTCTATCTTGAATCTTTCGGATCTGAATATTCATACCACAATTAAGAAGAATTACATTAAAATTATGCCAAGTAGCACTCCACATCAAAAATTCTGTTTTTATCATTTACCTACTCGAGGACGAGCAGGAATTAATCTTGGGGATGCTTGATACGTCTCCAACGTATCTATGATTTATAGCTCTAGTGCATCCGTTGCATGGCAATCCCTACTCCTTGCATTAACATCAATCGATGGGCATATTCATAGCCCATTGATTAGCCTCGTTGATGTGAGACTTTCTCCTTTTTTGTCTTCTCCACATAACCCCCATCATCATATTCTATTCCACCCATAGTTCTATGTCCATGGCTCGCGCTCATATATTGTGTGAAAGTTTATAGGTTTGAGAATATTAAAGTATGAAACAATTGCATGGCTTGTCATCGGGGATTATGCATGATGAGAGCATTCTTGTGTGATGAAAATGGAGCATAACTAAACTATATGATTTTGTAGGGATGAACTTTCTTTGGCCATGTTATTTTGAGAAGACATAATTGCTTAGTTAGTATGCTTGAAGTATTATTATTTTTATGTCAATATGAACTTTTATCTTGAATCTTTCGGATCTGAATATTCATACCACAATTAAGAAGAATTACATTAAAATTATGCCAAGTAGCACTTCGCATCAAAAATTCTGTTTTTATCATTTACCTACTCGAGGACGAGCAGGAATTAAGCTTGGGGATGCTTGATACGTCTCCAACGTATCTATAATTTTTGATTGCTCCATGCTATATTATCTACTATTTTGGACATTATTGGGCTTTATTATCCACTTTTATATTATTTTGGGACTAACCTATTAACCGGAGGCCCAGCCCAGAATTGCTTTTTTTTGCCTATTTTAGGGTTTCAAAGAAAAGGAATGTCAAACGGAGTCCAAACGGAATGAAACCTTCGGGAACATGATTTTCTCACCGAACATGATCCAGGAGACTTGGACCCTACGTCAAGAAATAAAGGAGGAGACCACGAGGTAGGGGCGCGCCTACCCCCGAGGCACGCCCTCCACCCTCGTGGGCCCCCTGTTGCTCCACCGATGTACTCCTTCCTCCTATATATACCTACGTACCCCCAAACGATCAGAGAGGGAGCCAAAACCCTAATTCCACCACCGTAACTTTCTGTATCCACGAGATCCTATATATACCTACATACCCCCAAACAATCAAAGAGGGGGCATCCATCACGGAGGGTTTCTACATCAACACCATAGCCTCTCCGATGAAGTGTGAGTAGTTTACCTCAGACCTTCGGGTCCATAGTTATTAGCTAGTTGGCGTCTTCTCTCTTTTTCCATCTCAATACAATGTTCTCCCCCTCTCTTGTGGAGATCTATTCGATGCAATCTTCTTTTTGCGGTGTGTATGTTGAGATCGATGAATTGTGGGTTTATGATCAAGATTATCTATGAAGAATATTTGAATCTTCTCTGAATTCTTTTATGTATGATTGGTTATCTTTGCAAGTCTCTTCGAATTATCAGTTTGGTTTGGCCTACTAGATTGATCTTTCTTGCAATGGGAGAAGTGCTTAGCTTTGGGTTCAATCTTGCGGTGTCCTTTCCCAGTGACAGTAGGGGCAACAAGGCATGTATTGTATTGTTGCCATCGAGGATAACAAGATGGGTTTTTTTTATCATATTGCGTGAATTTATCCCTCTACATCATGTCATTTTGCTTAAGGCGTTACTCTGTTTTCATAAACTTAATACTGTAGATGCATGCTGGATAGCGGTCGATGAGTGGAGTAATAGTAGTAGATGCAGGCAGGAGTCGGTCTAATTGTCTCGGACGTGATGCCTATATACATGATCATACCTAGATATTCTCATAACTATGCTCAATTCTGTCAATTGCTCAACAGTAATTCGTTCACCCACCGTAAAATACTTATGCTCTTGAGGGAAGCCACTAGTGAATCATATGACCCCCGGGTCTATCTTCATCACATTAATCTTCCAATATTTAGTTATTTCCTTTGCTTTTTGCCTTGCTTTTATTTTACTTTGCATCTTTACCACAAAAACACCAAAAATATTATCTTATCATATCTATCAGATATCACTCTCGTAAGTGACCGTGAAGGGATTGACAACCCCTTATCGCGTTGGTTGCGGGGAGTTATTTGCTTTGTGCAGGTACGAGGGACTCGCGCGTAGCCTCCTACTGGATTGATACATTGGTTCTCAAAAACTGAGGGAAATACTTACGCTACTTTGCTGCATCATCCTTTCCTCTTCAAGGAAATCCAATGCAGTGCTCAAGAGGTAGCATCCCCCGCCTCCTGTTACCATCCGTCTTAGACGCACAGTTCAGGACCCCCTACCCGAGATCCGCCGGTTTTGACACCGACATTGGTGGTTTCATTGAGAGTTCCACTGTGCCGCCAAGATAAGGCTTGATGGCTCGTCTTGTTGTCAAGGACAACATTACCTCAGGGGAGCCCTGGCTGTAGGCCAAACTCTCCGACTAGGCGGCTTCGTCATGACCGCCCGTTCGGCCGTCGCGCCGACGATGACTTCTCGGGTCATTAAAAACAGCCTCCACACCGGCTCGGGATTCGCCGAGCAGATGGATCCAATAGAGCTCTCTTCCTTGAACGAGCTCTTGGATCGCATCGCCGCCCTGGGAGTCGCAACGGACTATGATCGGATCGGGCTTAAACCTGACCAAAGGAAGATTAACTCTCCACCGGTCACCCATCAGATAGCGGTGGTGGAGGAGCAATGTAGAAATTCTTCCTCTATTTTGAGGATAAACTATGTCCGGATTCCCGAGCTCTCTGAGCCGGATACCCGTACACGGGAGGACATGGCCCAAGCTTCGAACCTAGAATCAGATAGTGGGCCAGAACTATTGGGCAACATCCCAGAGTCTGAACTGCCAAGCTCGGAAACTCCTCCGCCCCTGTGTCTCAGATCGGGTCAGGGTTTGGTCCTAAAACTACCCACCCACATAGACTCAAGTGATCTTTCCCACATTAGACAAGATCCCCAAGAGGCAGTACATCACTATTGGGCCAGATTCCTCCTTGTAATGAGCAAGGTCAAGGACTGTCGCGAGGAAGACGCATTTTCATTCTTTTGCAAAAATTACACGGACAAGGAAATCCTCAACGCCATAAGTCGCCGTGACATACACACTTTGCTGACTTGGCGGACATAGTATGGAAGTACTGTGTGATGGAAAGCGCCTAGAAAACCCAAACAAAGTTCTGGGACACTCTCGCTCTCACTAAACCCCCCGTCCGAACTAAAAGGGTGTACTCTCGTAAGTCACCCGATCTAGTTACAAAGAAACAAAAGCCCACTACAGGGCATAGAACTGTATTGGAGGGATGGCTCAATGGGCCATGCAAAATTCACAATACAGCGGATACCATGCCAACACACAACGTTAGATCATGTTGGATACTCCGGCAGGTGGCCAAGAGTGGCGAGGATATCCTCATCAACAATACAACAGAGCACCATCCCGGGGAAAATAACAATACAGTATTGACAGTCTTCAAGACCTTCGCCTCAAATAATAGGCGCAAGCGAACACTCTGCAGCCTTGCCGAAGTCTGCCACATTCCAGCAATAAATCCATGGAATGACACGGCCATAACCTTCAATGCCAGTGACGAACCCCAATTCCGAACAGACCGAGCACCAGCCTCTTTGGTCCTTAGTCCAATTGTGGACGGCTTCTGGCTTACTAAAGTGCTCATGGACGGTGCCAATGAATTAAACCTCATCTACGAGGAAACTCTTAGCAAAATGGAAATAGACAAAAGCCGCATTGAGCAAAGAAGCACGACCTTCAGAGGAATCATCCCTAGTCGGGAGGCACGATGTGGGGGAAAAATCACACTAGATGTGGTATTCGGCACACCGGAGAATTATAGGTCCGAACAAATCACATTCCAAGTGGCCCCGTTCAGTAGCGGATACCACGCCCTTTTAGGGCGGGAGGCATTCACGATCTTCCAAGCTATACCCCATTACGAGTACATGAAGCTCAAAATTCCCGGGCCCAATGGAATCATCACTCTGGCTAGTGATCCGGACATAGCACTCCGCGCAGAAAATAAAACCGCCGCACCAGCCCTCGAGGCGTTATCTGAAGCCCTTGCGGCCGAAGAACTAACTGCGCTGTGCTCCACGGTGGACAGGGACGACGTGATACTCGACAAAAGACCCAAGTCCACCTCTTTTAAACCAGCGGATGAAATAGTCAAATTCCAGGTCCACCCAACGGACCCTACAAAAACAGCATCCATCAGGGCACAGCTGAGCCCCACAACAGATGTCGCACTGCCGGAGTTCTTGCGCGAGAATTGGGACATCTTCGCCTGGCATCCTTCAGACATGCCAGGAATCCCACGCAGGCTGGCCAAGCATAGCCTTAACATTCTAAAGGGGTTCAAGCCGGTCAAGCAGACTCTTCGACGTTTCTCTGAGCCTAAGCGACAAGCCATGGGAGAAGAGCTAGCCAAGTTACTCGAGGCTAGATTCATTAGAGAAATAAAACATCCGGACTGGCTAGCAAACCTGGTGATGGTACCAAAGAAGGACAAATCCTGGCGCCTATGTGTCGATTTCAAGGACCATAATAAGGCTTGCCCCAAGGATCCCTTTCCCCTCCCCCGCATCGATCAAATTATCGATGCTACCATAGGACATGACTCATTGTGCTTCCTCGATGCATACTCCGGATACCACCAAATTAAGATGGTGTAGCCCGATCAAGCCACAAGGGCATTCATCACTCCATACGGCCCCTTCTGTTTTAACACCATGCCTTTTGGGCTCAAAAATGCTGGTGCAACCTATCAACGCATGATTCAGACATGCTTGGAAACACAAATCGGCAAAACAGTGGAGGCATACATAGACGATGTGGTCATTAAAACAAGACACATTGAATCCTTAATAGACGACTTGAGGCTCACATTCGACAATCTCCGAACATATGACATCAAGCTCAATCCGGAAAAATGCGCTTTCGGCGTGCCCGCCGGAAAGCTCTTGGGCTTCATCGTCTCCAATAGAGGAATTGAAGCAAATCCGGCTAAAATCCGAGCTTTGTCACAGTTGTCTATCCCAACAAACCTCAAGCAAATCCAGAAATTAACTGGATGCATGGCTGCCTTAAGCCGCTTTATCTCCTGATTAGGAGAAAAGGCACTACCTCTTTATCGCCATCTTCGACGCACCGAACACTTTGAGTGGACGGATGCGGCCACGGCCGGATTGGAAGAAATAAAAGTCGTATTGGCAACCAACCCAATCTTGGCCACGCCAAATGTCGGCGAACCAATGCTGTTATATATAGAGGCAACACACCAAGTTGTAAGTGCAGTGCTCGTCGTCGAATGAGAGACGGACGGACATAAGTTCCCGCTTCAAAAACTGGTATACTACGTATCCACCGTCCTCACTCCATGCAAATCAATGTACCCACATTATCAAAAGATAGCATACGCGGTCTTCATGGCATCCCGGAAACTACGACACTACTTTCAAGAGTGTTCAATTACGGTGGCCTCCGAAGTACCACTCAACGACATAATAAATAACCGCGATGCCACGGGCTGGATTGCTAAATGGGCTATCGAGCTCCTCCCATTCGACATAACATATAAACCACGGCGAGCCATTAAGTCACAAGTACTAGCTGATTTCATCGCCGAATGGACAGAAGCCGAACTCCCTAAAGAGTACAACGTGTACTCCAATTGGATCATGCACTTTGACGGTTCTAAGATGCTGGCTGGTCTGGGCGCAGGCGTCGTCCTGACATTCCCCACCGAAGATACAGTCCAATATGTACTCCAAATATTATTCACAGACTCCAACAATGCAGCAGCATATGAGGCCCTATTGCATGGTCTCCGGATGGCAGTCTCCATGGGCATTCAACGCCTAGAGGTGCGGGGGGATTCGAACCTCGCAATATCTCAAATAAATGGGGACTTTGACGCCAAGGACCCAAAAATGGTGGCTTACCGCAACGCCATCCTCAAAATGTCAGCTCGGTTCGAGGGCCTCGAATTCCACCATGTGGTCCGAGAAAACAATCAAGCAGCGGATATCCTCGCCCACATCGGCGCTAAGAGCGACCTTGTCCCACCTAATATCTTCTTGGAAAGGTTGTTTAAGCCATCCGTGGTGTGGGAAGGGGAGACCGGCAAAAACAGTCTGAATCCGGCCACAACACCAGACCCCGAACACTCTGACGTAATCGGAGGCTCTGCCACCAAAATAACACCTTCGGCCCACATGATTATGGTTGTCATCGCCCCATGGACAGAACCCTTCTTGGCTTACCTAACTAGGCAAGAACTCCCTGATGACCCAAACGAGGCACGTTGCATTGTTCGGCGGTCTAAAGCCTACAAGGTCCACGAGGGAGAGCTTTATAAGAAAAGCACTACCGGAGTACCTTAAAGGTGCATCTCCAAAGAGGAAGGACAATAACTTTTGGCAGAAATTCATGCTGGACTCGGCGGCCACCATGCTGCAGCTCGGGCCCTTGTAAGCAAGGCCTTCCGTACAGGTTTTTACTGGACGATGGCGCGAGCAGACGCACAGGACCTCGTTAAATGTTGCGTCAGTTCCCAGCTTTTTGCAAACCAAAGCCATATGCCACCTACCACTCTCCAGACAATCCCCATTACTTGGCCCTTTGCGGTCTGGGGGCTTGATATGGTCGGACCCCTTAAAGGGGGAAGCCATAAGAAAAAATACCTATTGGTCATGGTGGATAAATTCACCAAATGGATAGAAGCCAAACCAGTTAAAACGGCCGACTTCAGACCAGTGATAGACTTCATATCCGGGGTTGTACACCGTTACGACGTCCCCCACAACATCATCACCGATAACGGCTCGAACTTTATAGTCAATGATGTAAAAACTTGGTGCAGCAACATGGGCATTAAGCTCGATTATGCCTCTGTCTATCACCCGCAAACTAATGGTCAAGTCGAGCGAGCAAATGGTCTTATCATGAGAGGCATTAAACCCAGATTAGTGCGATCCTTGAAGGAATCAGATAGGCAGTGGGTGGAGGAGTTGACTCCGTACTATGGGGGCTGCGGACCACGCCGAATCGCACTATCGGATACACAACGTTCTTTATGGTGTACGGCACAGAGGCGGTACTGCCCTGCGACATCATTCATGACTCACCTCGAGTGCGCATGTATGAAGAGAAAGAAGCCGAGCTTGATCGGCAGGACAGTTTGGACCCCTGGAGGAGGAGCGTGACGTGGCAAAAGCCTGCTCCGCATTCCATCAGCAACAGGCTCGGCGGTATCAAAGCAGAGAAGTACGGGCCAAAACTTATAATGTTGGCGAACTCGTTCTACGCCTACCGGAGAAGAAAAAGAACAAGCTAAAGACCAAATGGGAAGGTCCCTTCATGTAACACCCCGGATGTAACTTTCCCTTTTTGTACTCCAACTCTTGCCGTTTCCGGCGTTAAGTTAATTTATTTTCTCGGGTTCGGGTCTTTGTCTCCGTGTGTTGTTGTCATTGTCATGCATCTCATATCATGTCATCATGTGCATTGCATTTACATACGTGTTCATCTCATGCATTCAAGCATTTTCCCCGTTGTCCGTTTTGCATTCCGGCGCTTCGTTCTCCTTCGGTGGTCTTTTCTAGCTTTCTTTCGTGTGTGGGGATTAAACATTTCCGGATTGGACCGAGACTTGCCAAGCGGCCTAGGTTTACTACCGGTAGACCGCTTGTCAAGTTTCGTACCATTTGGACTTCGTTTGGTACTCCAACGGTTAACCGGGGGACCGAAAAGGCCTCGTGTGTGTTGCAGCCCAACACCCCTCCAATTTGGCCCAAAACCCACCAAACTCTGCTTCATGTCCTAGAGCGTTCGATCACGATCGCGCGGCCGAAAACCGCACCTCATTTGGACTCTCCTAGCTCCCTCTATGCCTATTTAAACACCCCCCGAAATCCGGATCTTCCTCTCCCCCGAAAACCCTAATTTCGCCTCCGCGCCGGCCGGACACGTCCGTCCGGACCGGACGAAATCGCCGCCGCCCGCCCGCACCAGTGGCAAGCTGCCACGTGGCGCGCCGCCGCCGCCGCCGAGGCCCGCGAGGCCCATCCGGGGCCCCCGCGGCCCAGATCTGCCGCCGCCACCGCCGCCTCCTCTTCCCCGCGGCCGGGCCCGCTCGCCGTCCGGCGCCGCCGTGGCGCCATAGCCGCCGTTGCCTCCTCGTTTCCCGGGCCGCCGCGCGGCCGCTCCCGCTGTCAGCCGCCACCGCCAACGGCCGCCGCCTCCGCGCCGGCCTCGCCGCGCCCTTCGTCCGGCCCCGCCGCCCCAGCCATCGCCGGCCGCCGCCTCCACCACCTCCCGCCGGCCGCTGCTTTCTTCTTCCCTGACGAATAGCTACAGTGCGTGCCCACCTCGGATTCCGCGCCAACCCTAGATCTGAGGAGGTTGATTTTTTTCAGCAAGTCCCAGATAGTTTTAGTCCATATGCTCCTGTTCGCGGCTCCGTAACATTGCATCCGTAGTTCCGAATCATGCATACAGCATACCAAAATGTTCATCTCAGAGAGTACATCATTTCATTCCATTGCATCATTTTCATTTGAGTTCATCGTGATGCCCGAAATGCTGTTAGAAGAGGGCTACTTGAGTTAGTTGTCAGATCTGTTACTCCGTTTAGCACTTTTGTCTTTTTTGCCATGATTATTGTGTGCATGATATGCCAGTGAGTTCTTGATACGTTTTGTTAAGGGTTTTGTCATCTTTCCAGAGGTGCAACCCATGTATTTTTAGGATATGTGTGGTGACTTGTGCAAGCCTGCAAAGTGGTGCACTTGCTAATTCTGTTTTCAGGGACAGTAATTTCACTAAGTCCTGGGATTGTTTATCTCATGATGCTATATGTTCATGTCGTTTCCTACTGATCCGTGCCTCTTTTGAGGATGATCAGTAAGGGAGTTTTGTTAATATTGTAGTGCTCTATCCATCCATGTCTTTGTTTGCAATTATGGGGCACACTAGATTGAGTCAATCGAGCTCTACTTTTGCTTCGTTGCGAATCTGGTCAGATCGTCAACTTGTTTGCGATTTTGCCGATGTTATTGTAGTTGATCCGTGCATGATATGCCATTGTTTTTGCCATGTATAGCTTGAATTTTGTGCCTTATTAAGGGATGTGTGCTTGTCTTGCCATGACTTGCACCGTGGTGAGTGCATCGAGCTCGTAAACATGCCTTCGTGAGTTATGTTTCAGCATGTCCCAGTTTTCACTAAGTCTGAAAACTGATTATGTTTTTGCTATGTTCGTGTGCTTGTTAGTATATTTTGTGATCCCTTTTGGCTCACGGTCACTACGGAACTTTTGTTAAGATTGTTGAGTAGCTCCATGCCATGTCTTTCTTTGTCATGTTCAGGTCCTGTAGCATGTTGTTTTGTTGCTCCGAAGAGGGCTATATGATCTGAAATTCCAGACAAGTGTTAATTTCACTAAGTCTGAGATCTGTTTACCATTTGCATTTTTGCCATGCTTGTTTGAACCTGTTAGTGGATGAATTGGCCGTAGCCCAGTGCTAGACTTTTGTTAAGCATCTTGTGTGCATCCCTACCATGTTTTTTGTTGTCATGTTTGGGTGCTGTAGCATGTTCATCTCGTTGCATTTAGATGCCTACTTGCTGTAAATCGCAGACCGGTGTCATTTTTGAAACGCTTGCCATTTCCAAACCGTAACTCCGATTCCGGCGTTCTTTATATCGTTTTCAAGCGATTTCATCTCATCTTTCCAGTGTCACCCTTGGAATTCCAAGTTGAGGCCAGCTTCATGCATCTCCTGTCATATCTTGCATTTTGCGTCCCACATCGCATCCCGCATAGCATATCATCTTTGCATCGTGTTGTTTGAGTTTGCACGTGGTTGATTGTGTCCTTGTTGCTTGTTTGTCTTGTTTGGGTAGATCCGGGAGATGAGTTCGCTAACGAGGAGCCCGTTGAGTTTGCTTTTGAGGATCCAGTCAACTCTGACAACTGTGCAGGCAAGATGATCCTACTCTCGAAATCACTACTATCTTTGCTATGCTACTTGCTCGCTCTTTTGCTATGCCATTGCTACGATGCCTACAACTTGCTTGCAAGCCTCCCAAATTGCCATGACAAACCTCTAACCGACCTTTTTCCTAGCAAACCGTTGATTGGCTATGTTACCGCTTTGCTCAGCCCCTCTTATAGCGTTGCTAGTTGCAGGTGAAGATTGGAGGCCGTTCCTTGTTGGAACATTTATTTACTTGTTGGGGATATCATTATATTGCCATGTTATCTTAATGCATCTATATACTTGGTAAAGGGTGGAAGGCTCGGCCTCTCGCCTAGTGTTTTGTTCCACTCTTGCCGCCCTAGTTTCCGTCATATCGGTGTTATGTTCCCGGTTTTTGCGTTCCTTACGAGGTTGGGTTATAATGGGAACCCCTTGATAGTTCGCCTTGATTAAAGCTTTTCCAGCAATGCCCAACATTGGTCTTACCATTCGCCACCTAGCCTTTTCTTTCCCTTGGGTTCTGCAGACTCAAGGGTCATCTTATTTTAACCCCCCCCGGGCCAGTGCTCCTCTGAGTGTTGCTCCAACCGAGCGATGTCCGGGGCTACCAGGGGCAACTCTGGGCTGGCCTACCCGACGTCTTGCTCATCTGAGTGTGCCCTGAGAAAGAGATATTTGCAGCTCCTATCGGGATTTGTCGGCACATTCGGGCGGTGTTGCTGGTCTTGTTTTAACCTGTCGAAGTGTCTTGAGTTACAGAGATACCAAGTCTGATCGGAATGTCTTGGGAGGAGGTCTATTCCTTCGTTGACCGTGAGAGCTTGTCATGGGCTAAGTTGGGACTCCCCTGCAGGGATTGAACTTTCGAAAGCCGTGCCCGCGGTTATGGGAAGATGGGAATTTGTTAATGTCCGGTTGTAGACAACTTGAACCTTAATTTAATTAAAATGAATCAACTGAGTGTGTTACCGTGATGGCCTCTTCTCGGCGGAGTCCGGGAAGTGGACACGGTGTTGGAGTAATGTTTGCGCAGGTTGTTCTGTAGCTTCTTGCTCGTGCTTTGCCTCCTCTTCTCGCTCTCTTTTGCGGATAAGTTAGCCACCATATTTGCTAGTCGCTTGCTGCAGCTCCACTCATATTTTACCTTGCCTTACCTATAAGCTTGAATAGTCTTGATCGCGAGGGTGCGAGATTGCTGAGTCCCTGTGGCTCACAGATTACTATTACACCAGATGCAGGGCCTGATGATTCCGCTCCAGGAGACGCGTATGAGCTCAAGTGGGAGTTCGACGAAGACTCTCAACGATACTATGTTTCCTTTCCCGATGATCAGTAGTGGTGCCCAGTTGGGGGTGATTGGGACCGTGTCGCATGTTGGGTTCTCTTTAATTTTGGCGTCGTAGTCGGGCCTTGAGTGTTTGGATGATGTAATGTTATTTATGTACTTGATTGACGTGGCGAGTGTAAGCCAACTATGTTATATCCCTTTTTATTATGATATTACATGGGATGTTGTGAAGATTGCCTAACTTGCGACATATGCCTTCAATGCGATTATGTCTCTAAGTCGTGCCTCAACACGTGGGAGCTATAGTCGCATCGAGGGTGTTAGAAGTTGGTAATTAGAGCCTTCCCCGACCTTAGGAGCCCCATTGCTTGATCGTTTTTAGCGGCCGAGTCATGTCTAGAAAAATGTTTTGAGTCTTTTAAGAATTATATATCGGAGAGTTTAGGAATTCTTTTTACTTCCCAGTCTCCTCGTCACTCTGGTAAGGCATCCTGACGTAGAGTTTTGACTCTTCTCTTCTCAAATCTCACTAATTTTTTTTTTAGGATCACGCGGGTATCTTGGAATCGTTCTGATGGTTTTATGATGAGAACATTGTCTTGGTGCCTCCTGTCAGGGGTTTAGTGGAAGTGTCCCGGGGAGTTGAGCTTTGAGGTGTTGTCATCATAATTGTATCGTTGCAGTTCTGGAATACCTGAGTTTAGTACGCCGACATCGAAAATCTCTTTTATGCAGTTCGTTGGTGAGATAACCTCGACGCCACCCAGTACTGGGGCGGGAGTTTGGGAGTATTGCCATAACTTGTATAACGGATGCTTTTCGAAGGTTGAGGTAGATGGTTTCCGAAGGTTTCTTGGTTATGTGTTGAAGGATGGATACAGCTGGATGTAGGATTTGCTAGTTTGGGTGAGATATTATGCTTCCCCTGTATCCCCAACACCTGATTGCATAACCGGAAAGGTTCGGGAGTTTCATAGGTGGGAATTCTAGTAGCTCTAGTTTTTCTTCCACGGATATTGGTTTGAGATTGGGATTTCTTACCGATTATTCGTTCTTGATCCGTACCTTGTTGATTTATTTCTCTACCTTAATTCTACGTGGCTTCTCAATTTATGGATATGTGACCATTTCAAGAGGAATGCATTCGTTCATTTTGTTCGGATGTGAAGACTATATGTTGCAATTTTCATTCCGTTGGATTCAGCTTCATTATTTATCTATCAATGTGCTAATGGTGGTCAACCTCTTCAGGATGGCTCCTCCAATGCGCACGACTCCGAATCCTGATCCGCCACCACCTCCACCTCCTCCGGAGGCATGGCAAGCTGTGATGGCCGCAACCAATGCAAACACACAGCTGATCATGCAAATTCTCCAAGAGCGCAATCAAGGCAGTCAAGGGAATCAAGGCAGCAATCAGAGTCACTTTGCTACGCTCAACCAGTTCCTTGCTAACGGGCCAAAGACTTTCAGCAATTGTGTTGAGGCAACCGATGCTGACGATTGGCTTGTGGATCTGTGCAAGCATTTCGAGTGCAGTAACGTTAGGCCTGAGGACTTTGTCAAGTTCGCTTCCTTCCAACTCAAAGATCAAGCTGTAGAATGGTTCCAGTAGTACAAGGACTCCAGAGGTGGACGTGTTATCACTTGGGATGATTTCCGTCGGGATTTCCGAGCTCATCATATTCCGCAGAGCGTGGTTGAAAGCAAGCGTGAGGAATTCCGCAATCTGAAGCAAGGTTCTTTGTCTGTCTATGACTACAACAAGTTGTTTCAGAAGCTCGCCCGCTTTGCCAAGCAGGACGTCCCTGATGAGAAGAGCATGATATATCAGTTCAGGGGTGGTCTCAGAGAAGAAATTCAGCTCGCTCTTGTTCTCTTTGAGCCCTTGAGGTACGATGAGTTCTACAACATGGCACTGAAGCAAGAGGCTGCTCAGTTGAGGTGTGATGCTTCCAAGAAGCGAGTCAGAGATGTTACTCCTTCTTCCTCTACTCAAGTGGCCAAGCAGAAGAAGTTCTGGCTTCCTCCTCCTCCGTTCCGTCAGCCGTATCAGTAGAAGAGCAAAGGTGGCAGTGGTTCTTCCCACCCACCCAACCCTGGCTTTCAGAACAAGACTTCGTCTCAAGCTCCAAGATCAAGTGCTCCGTATCACCGTCCGCTTTCAGAGGTCACATGCAACAAGTGCCAACAGAAGGGTCACTATGCCAACAAGTGTTTCAACCAGAGGCGTCTTCCTCCTCCTCCTGTCAGATCGGCAAGTACAGATGTGGTCAAGCATAACCCCAAGTCCGCCAAGGTCAACTTGCTGAATGCAGCTCAGGCAGAGGAATCACTAGATGTGATCATGGGTAACCTTCCTGTTAATGACATTCCCGCAAGAGTTCTTTTTGACACTGGTGCATCTTTATCATTTTTGTCGAAGCCTTTTGCATCCATGCATGATGTGCATACTATTGATTTGCCTAAGCCGATAGCGGTTTCTTCTCCGGGTTTGTTCATGAACACCAAAATGATGGCTCCGGATGTTACTATCACATTGGGCGACTACAAGTTCCTTTCTTCTCCTATGGTGCTTGGTAACTCAGATATTGATCTTATTCTCGGAATGGATTGGCTTTCTAAGCACAAGGCTCAGCTCGATTGTGCAGCCAGGCAGATTCAATTGACTCATTCATCTGAGAATGTAATTGTCTTTGCCGCTCGTGAGGATACTATCCGTCTGTTTTCTCTCAATGAGAAGGGTGAATTGGATGCCATCTCTCAAATTCCAGTCGTTTGCGAATATCAAGACGTCTTTCCAGAAGAGCTCCCAGGAATGCCTCCGCACCGGCCAGTTGAATTCGTTATTGATCTTGAGCCTGGCACGGAACCTGTGTGCAAACGTCCTTACAAGCTCGGACCTGAAGAGTTGAAAGAGCTGAAGAAGCAACTCGACATGCAAGAGAAAATGGGTCTCATCCGGCCTAGTTCTTCTCCGTGGGGTTGTGGTGTTCTTTTTGTGAAGAAGAAGAATGGAACGGACCGACTTTGTGTTGATTACCGTCCAGTGAATAAGAAGACCATCAAGAACAAATACCCACTTCCCAACATCAATGAGCTGTTCTAACAACTCAAAGGTGCCCAAGTATTCTCCAAGCTTGATCTCCGTATGGGTTATCACCAGATTCGCATTCGTGAAGAAGATATTCCCAAGACAGCATTCAGAACAAGCTTTGGTTCTTATGAATACACTGTCATGTCTTTTGGTCTCGCCAACGCTCCTCCGACGTTCTCTCGCAAGATGAACTTCATCTTCAACGCCTACACCAATGACTTCATTTTGGTCTATCTCGACGACATTCTGGTTTTCTCGAAGAACAAGGAAGATCATGCCAAACACTTGCGTTTGGTTCTTGATAAGCTCAGGGAACATCAGTTCTATGCCAAGTTCTCCAAGTGTGAATTTTGGCTTGATGAGGTTCTTTATCTTGTTCATATCATCTCTGCCAAGGGCATTGCCGTGAATCCTGAGAAGGTGTCTGCAATTGTGAATTGGGAACCTCCTCAGAATGTGAAGCAACTCCGCAGTTTTCTCGGTCTCGCAAGCTATTGCCGAAGATTCGTTGAAAACTTCTCTAAGATCGCGAAGCCTCTCTCTAATCTTCTTTAGAAGCACGTCAAGTACGTTTGGTCTCCGGAGTGTGACATTGCTTTCAACACTTTGAAAGAGAAGTTGATGACTGCTCCAGTTCTGACTCCGCCTGATGAATCCAAGCCGTACGAGGTCTTTTTTGATGCCTCTCTCCAAGGTCTTGGCGCAGTATTGATGCAAGAGAAGCAAGTTGTTGCTTATACATCTCGCCAGTTGAAGCCTAATGAGAAGAACTACCCCACTCATGATATCGAGTTGGCGGCAGTTGTGCATGCTCTTTTGACTTGGAGACATCTTCTATTGGGAAGAAAAGTGGATATTTTCACTGATCACAAGAGTCTCAAGTACATCTTCACTCAGCCTAATCTCAACCTCAGGCAAACTCAATGGGTCGAACTGATTCAAGAGTATAATCCGAGTATTGAGTACACTCCAGGTAAGGCCAATGTGATTGCTGACGCATTGAGCAGAAAGGCCTACTGCAACAGTCTGATTCTCAAGCCTTAGCAACCCGAGCTTTGTGAAGCTTTTCGCAAGCTTAATCTACAAGTTGTTCCTCAAGGTTTCCTCGCCAACCTTCAAGTCTCTCCTACCTTAGAAAACCAGATTCGCCAAGACCAGCTTCTTGATGCTATGGTGAAAAAGGTGAAGATTGGGATTGGCAAGAGTCAGTCCAAGTACAAGTGCTACCGCCTTGATGACAAGGACACTCTCTTCTTCGAGGATCGATTGTTGTACCCAAAGGTGACCTCCGTAAAGTGATCATGAATGAGGCTCACAATTCTCTCCTCTCCATCCACCCTGGGAGCACGAAGATGTAGCAGGACCTTAAGCAAGCTTATTGGTGGACTCGAATGAAGCGCGAGATCGCTCAATTCGTGAATGAATGTGATGTCTACAGAAGAGTGAAGGCAGAACACCAAAGGCCAGCAGGTCTCCTCCAACCTCTTGCCATTCCAGAATGGAAGTTTGACCACATTGAGATGGACTTCGTGACTGGGTTTCCAAAGTCCAAGCATGGCAATGATGCTATATTTGTTGTCATCAACAAACTCACCAAAGTGGCTCATTTTCTTCCTATCAAAGAGTCGATCACTGCAGCTCAATTGGCGGAACTCTATACCTCTCACATTGTCTCTCTGCACGGTATTCCTCAAGTGATCTCTTCAGACCGTGGCAGCATCTTTACCTCGAAGTTTTGGGATTCTTTTCAGAAGGCCATGGGCACTAACATCCGCTTCAGCACAGCTTTCCATCCTCAAACAAGCGGTCAAGTCGAGCGTGTCAACCAGATTCTTGAAGATATGCTCAGGGCTTGTGTGATCTCCTTCGGCATGAAGTGGGAGGATTGTCTTCCTTATGCTGAATTCTCCTACAACAACAGTTTTCAAGCAAGTTCGGGCAAGGCCCCTTTTGAAATTCTGTATGGCAGGAAGTGCCGTACCCCTCTCAACTGGTCTGAAACCGGTGAACGTCAGCTTTTGGGTAATGACTTAATTACAGAAGCAGAAGAAATGTCCAAAGTCATTCGTGATAACCTCAAAGCAGCCCAATCCCGCCAAAAGAGCTACTATGATAGTAAGCACCGTGATTTGGCTTTCGAGATCGGAGATCATGTTTACCTCCGCGTCTCTCCTATGAAAGGTACTCGTCGCTTCGGTATCAAAGGGAAGCTTGCCCCTAGATACGTGGGACCTTTCAAGATTGTCAGCAAGAGAGGCGACCTCGCCTATCAACTCGAGCTTCCTTCAAACTTTGCAAATGTTCACGACGTGTTCCATGTCTCTCAGCTTCGAAAGTGCTTCAAGACTCCTGACCGCACCGTCAACTTCGAGGACATTGAGCTCCAAGAAGATCTCTCTTATCGTGAGCACCCAGTTGCTATTCTTGAAGAGACTGAACGCAAGACTCGCAACAAGTCAATCAAATTTTTCAAAGTCAAGTGGTCACACCATTCCGACCGTGAAGCTACCTGGGAACGCGAGGATCACCTCCGTTCTGAGTACCCGGCGTTCTTTCAGTCCTAGATCTCGGGTCGAGATCTTTTCGTAGTGGTGGAGTGTTGTAACACCCCGGATGTAACTTTCCCTTTTTGTACTCCAACTCTTGCCGTTTCCGGCGTTAAGTTAATTTATTTTCTCGGGTTCGGGTCTTTGTCTCCGTGTGTTGTTGTCGTTGTCATGCATCTCATATCATGTCATCATGTGCATTGCATTTACATACGTGTTCATCTCATGCATTCGAGCATTTTCCCCGTTGTCCATTTTGCACTCCGGCGCTTCGTTCTCCTCCGGTGGTCTTTTCTAGCTTTCTTTCGTGTGTGGGGATTAAACATTTCCGGATTGGACCGAGACTTGCCAAGCGGCCTTGGTTTACTACCGGTAGACCGCTTGTCAAGTTTCGTACCATTTGGACTTCGTTTGGTACTCCAACGGTTAACCGAGGGACCGAAAAGGCCTCGTGTGTGTTGCAGCCCAAAACCCCTCCAATTTGGCCCAAAACCCACCAAACTCTGCTCCATGTCCTAGAGCGTTCGATCACGATCGCGTGGCCGAAAACCGCACCTCATTTGGACTCTCCTAGCTCCCTCTATGCCTATTTAAACACCCCCCGAAATCTGGATCTTCCTCTCCCCCGAAAACCCTAATTTTGCCTCCATGCCGGCCGGACACATCCGTCCGGACCGGACGAAATCGCCGCCGCCCGCCCGCACCAGTGGCAAGCTGCCACGTGGCGCGCCGCCGCCGCCGCCGAGGCCCGCGAGGCCCATCCGGGGCCCCCGCGGCCCAGATCTGCCGCCGCCACCGCCGCCTCCTCTTCCCCACGACCGGGCCCGCTCGCCGTCCGGCGCAGCCGTGGCGCCATAGCCGCCGTTACCGCCTCGTCTCCCAGGCCGCCGCGCGGCCGCTCCCGCCGTTAGCCGCCGCCGCCAACGGCCGCCGCCTCCGCGCCGGCCTCGCCGCGCCCTTCGTCCGGCCCCACCGCCCCGGCCATCGCCGGCCCCAGGCGACGCCGGCCGCTGCTTTCTTCTTCCCTGACGAACAGCTACAGTGCGCGCCCGCCTCGGATTCCGCGCCAACCCTAGATCTGAGGAGGTTGATTTTTTTTCACCAAGTCCCAGATATTTTTAGTCCATATGCTCCTATTCGCGGCTCCGTAACTTTGCATCGTAGCTCCGAATCATGCATATAGCATACCAAAATGTTCATCTCAGAGAGTACATCATTTCATTCCATTGCATCATTTCATTTGAGTTCATCTTGATGCCCGAAATGCTGTTAGAAGAGGACTACTTGAGTTAGTTGTCAGATCTGTTACTCTGTTTAGCACTTTTGTCTTTTTTGCCATGATTATTGTGTGCATGATATGCCCGTGAGTTCTTCATATGTTTTGTTAAGGGTTTTGTCATCTTTCCAGAGGTACAACCCATGTATTTTTAGGATGTTTGTGGTGACTTGTGAAAGCTTGCAAAGTGGTGCACTTGCTAATTCTGTTTTCAGGGACTTAGTAATTTCACCAAGTCCTGGGATTGTTTATCTCACGATGCCATATGTTCATGTCGTTTCCTAGTGATCCGTGCCTCTTTTGAGGATGATCAGTAAGGGAGTTTTGTTAATATTGTAGTGCTCTATCCATCCATGTCTTTGTTTGCAATTATGGAGCACCCTAGATTGAGTTAATCAAGCTCTACTTTTGCTTCGTTGCGAATCTGGGCAGATCGTCAACTTGTTTGCGATTTTGCCGATGTTATTGTAGTTGATCCGTGCATGATATGACATTGTTCTTGCCATGTCTAGCTTGAATTTTGTGCCTTATTAAGGGATGTGTGCTTGTCTTGCCATGACTTGCACCGTGGTGAGTGCATCGAGCTCGTAAACATGCCTTCATGAGTTATGTTTCAGCATGTCCCAGTTTTCACTAAGTCTGAAAACTGATTATGTTTTTGCTATGTTCGTGTGCTTGTTAGTATATTTTGTGATCCCTTTTGGCTCACGGTCACTACGGAACTTTTGTTAAGATTGTTGAGTAGCTCCATGCCATGTCTTTCTTTGTCATGTTCAGGTCCTGTAGCATGTTGTTTTGTTGCTCCGAAGAGGGCTATATGATCTGAAATTCCAGACAAGTGTTAATTTCACTAAGTCTGAGATCTGTTTACCATTTGCATTTTTGCCATGCTTGTTTGAACCTGTTAGTGGATGAATTGGCCGTAGCCCAGTGCTAGACTTTTGTTAAGCATCTTGTGTGCATCCCTACCATGTTTTTTGTTGTCATGTTTGGGTGCTGTAGCATGTTCATCTCGTTGCATTTAGATGCCTACTTGCTGTAAATCGCAGACCGGTGTCATTTTTGAAACGCTTGCCATTTCCAAACCGTAACTCCGATTCCGGCGTTCTTTATATCGTTTTCAAGCGATTTCATCTCATCTTTCCAGTGGCACCCTTGGAATTCCAATTTGAGGACAGCTTCATGCATCTCCTGTCATATCTTGCATTTTGCATCCCGCGTCGCATCCCGCGTAGCATATCATCTTTGCATCGTGTTGTTTGAGTTTGCACGTGGTTGATTGTGTCCTTGTTGCTTGTTTGTCTTGTTTGGGTAGATCCGGGAGACGAGTTCGCTAACGAGGAGCCCGTTGAGTTTGCTTTTGAGGATCCAGTCAACTCTGACAACTGTGCAGGCAAGATGATCCTACCCTCGAAATCACTACTATCTTTGCTATGCTAGTTGCTCGCTCTTTTGCTATGCCATTGCTACGATGCCTACCACTTTCTTGCAAGCCTCCCAAATTGCCATGACAAACCTCTAACCCACCTTTGTCCTAGCAAACCGTTGATTGGCTATGTTACCGCTTTGCTCAGCCCCTCTTATAGCGTTGCTAGTTGCAGGTGAAGATTGGAGGTCATTCCTTGTTGGAACATTTATTTACTTGTTGAGGATATCATTATATTGCCATGTCATCTTAATGCATCTATGTACTTGGTAAAGGGTGGAAGGCTCGGCCTCTCGCCTAGTGTTTTGTTCCACTCTTGCCGCCCTAGTTTCCGTCATATCGGTGTTATGTTCCCGGTTTTTGCGTTCCTTATGAGGTTGGGTTATAATGGGAACCCCTTGATAGTTCGCCTTGATTAAAGCTTTTCCAGCAATGCCCAACATTGGTCTTACCATTCGCCACCTAGCCTTTTCTTTCCCTTGGGTTCTGCAGACTCAAGGGTCATCTTATTTTAACCCCCCCGGGCCAGTGCTCCTCTGAGTGTTGGTCCAACCGAGCGATGTCCGGGGCTACCAGGGGCAACTCTGGGCTGGCCTACCCGACGTCTTGCTCATCTGAGTGTGCCCTGAGAAAGATATGTGCAGCTCCTATCGGGATTTGTCGGCACATTCGGGCGGTGTTGCTGGTCTTGTTTTAACCTGTCGAAGTGTCTTGAGTTACCGAGATACCGAGTCTGATCGGAATGTCTTGGGAGGAGGTCTATTCCTTCGTTGACCGTGAGAGCTTGTCATGGGCTAAGTTGGGACTCCCCTGCAGGGATTGAACTTTCGAAATCCGTGCCCGCGGTTATGGGCAGATGGGAATTTGTTAATTTCCGGTTGTAGACAACTTGAACCTTAATTTAATTAAAATGAATCAACTGAGTGTGTTACCGTGATGGCCTCTTCTCGGCGGAGTCCGGGAAGTGGACACGGTGTTAGAGTAATGTTTGCGCAGGTTGTTCTCTAGCTTCTCGCTCGTGCTTTGCCTCCTCTTCTCGCTCTCTTTTGCGGATAAGTTAGCCACCATATTTGCTAGTCACTTGCTGCAGCTCCACTCATATTTTACCTTGCCTTACCTATAAGCTTGAATAGTCTTGATCGCGAGGGTGCGAGATTGCTGAGTCCCTGTGGCTCACAGATTACTATTACACCAGATGCAGGGCCTGATGATTCCGCTCCAGGAGACGCGTATGAGCTCAAGTGGGAGTTCGACGAAGACTCTCAACGATACTATGTTTCCTTTCCCGATGATCAGTAGTGGTGCCCAGTTGGGGGTGATTGGGACCGTGTCGCATGTTGGGTTCTCTTTTATTTTGGCGCCGTAGTCGGGCCATGAGTGTTTGGATGATGTAATGTTATTTATGTACTTGATTGACGTGGCGAGTGTAAGCCAACTATGTTATCTCCCTTTTTATTATCATATTACATGGGATGTTGTGAAGATTGCCTAACTTTCGACATATGCCTTCAATGCGATTATGTCTCTAAGTCGTGCCTCGACACGTGGGAGCTATATTCGCATCGAGGGTGTTACACTTCATTATTAACAAAGTTTTTACCGGTGGAGCGTACCGTCTGCGGGATGCATCAGACATTCGACTCGAGCCAAACCCATGGAACGCAACCAGACTCCGAAGGTTCTACGCCTAGTGCCAGACTCTGTGTTCGTCTCCTTACCTCCGTCAATTTTTTATATATCTGTTATTTGTCTTTTCTTTCTTTCTTTCTTCCCTTTTTTCTTCACGGCCTTAAAAGGTTAAAATGTGTCTTGACTACACAATCTTGACACGCTAGGCGTGCTCATTATACCTGGGGGCTTCTTATACAGAAGCTTAATATAACTATGTTCCGGGCTTTATGCCCCCTGCACATGTGTTATTTTTCCACATGTACCTTTTGTTCGCCATTATATGCATCGATATGACTTAAGTTTTGGCCAAGCTGGGTTGCCTGGCTCTTGTGTTTATGCCCTACGTTCCCGTTAATTCGGCTAGGGCATAAGGGGAGCACCTCTGCGATTGTTACTGCCGGGTCAGCCGGATGTGTACCTCAGACTGGGTGAAGTCGAAAGCTAGCGTTCTTAATGGAATATTCGGTCGGTGAACAAAAGATGACTTTTATTTATTGTAATACATGCCCCCAGATGCTTATATCATGCGACTCTTTTCGCAGTTCGGACATGCACATTAATGCATGCGTTCCCAGGGAAAGGAGCCCTTAACGGAACTATTCTCCCTGGAAGATGTTTCTTACTATCCATGTAATATAACATAGCTAGTTGGGTACTAGTCTGTTCAAGCACTTATGACCCCTACGCCTGGTTTCCACGCGTACCCCAGTTTTTACATAACCGAGTAGGTATTCGGATACACTCCGGACTGTCGGGTTCGGAGGTCGAAGCGAAAAGGTCCGCCATGACAAATGATTTACAATCTGGCTAGGGACAATATATGCCACTTGAAGTACACAGTCACGTAGACTGACTAAATTTTTCTTCTATATCATCCAACAGGTTGTCTAGCCTACAATCCTGTTGGGAATACTTTGCGGCTAATTTCACCTAGTCATACACCAAACTGATAGGGATCTCTTTCCCATCAGACCCCACAGGTCCGACTTCGGCCATGTGGTTCGGGTCAGCCTTGGTATATCGCGTCTTCACCATGGCCCAGGCTTCCCTTGCACCTTGTCAGCAGGCTGATATCTTGCATAATTGGAAGCGCAGCCACGCTCCCTTGAGAATCCCTACAAGATCCCCCATGCCTCCTGGCAAGGAGGCGGATGTGCACAAGGCTTGGGCAATGCCCTGCATCACCTGCCGAACTTGTTCGTGCAGTTGTGAGAGCTCTGGCAGAAGATCACCCGCAGACCCGGGCATCTCATCTGCGGGACGACCCGTCAGCATACCTACAGATATATCTCTGTTAGCCGGTTTCTTCACTGAACTCTATAAAAGTTCGTTTAAGCACTTACTAAATATGACGCGTCGAAGCCTCTTATTCTCCTTTACGGAGTCAACAAGGTGGTCCCGAACATCTTTCAGTTCAACACCCAGCCGGGTATTGGCATCTTGGATATAGTTTTTCTCCCGCCTAACCTGCGTAAGCACGCGCTCGCCAGCCTTTCACTGTCGTTGAGCATGTTGTTCATCCCCTCGCACGACCTCCGGATTCACTCCGGGATCATCTGCAGAATCTATTGTTAGATTTGCATGCATGCCGAATACTAACTGGTACATGTCATTCTTTTAGATAGAAACTAGTGTTACCAGATGGGGACTTCTCGGACTCCTTCATTGCGGCAACTGCGGCCCATATCTGGGCTTTGCACTCCTCCAGCTCTTGAGACAACTGGGTATTCTTCTGCGCAAGAACCTACGCAAACAATGATCCTTAAATCAGTTGTGCCAACTGTTTCAAGTCTCAGGGGCTACTGATATACATAATTATTAGATTTTCTTACCCATATATCCTTTACATACTGGTCCGTGGCTCGGGTAAGACCATTTTGAGCAGCTCGGATGTACGCGTCTCCTGAGTTGAAGGCAGCGAACGCCTCTTGAGAGAAACAAGCATCGCGGAGTACGGCCAGGCGACGCCTGTGATTCATGGCACTCTCCACTTTGGAATTCGTAGCGGACAGCCTATCCGCATCCTCTGTAGCGTCTGCCTCTAAGTCTGGCTCTGGAACTCTCCACTTGAGGAACATCCGGTATTGGCCCCACGTTAGCGTCTGCCTCTAAGTCTGGCTCTAGAGCCCGGCTGGTGGAGGCTTGGCCAGTAGGCTCTCCGGATATAGTCCGGCGAGCGTTTTTCCTGCCAGGAACCATGGATGTTATTATATTTTAAAAGACGACAACCACGGAGCAGGGTTCTTTTTCATACCTCTTTGACGACATCTCAGTCCTGACCGCCTTTCTTTTAAACCTACCCAGCTTCGGTGCCCCTTGTTGGTGAGTCACTGTAGGTTTGGCATGGTGTCCCGAGGGCCTTTCCTGTAAGACACCATATGAGTGCGGTAGGTGAAGTGCGACAAAAAGGATCCTTCTCGTAAGTTGGGACTCCGGTTTTACTTACATGCGATGCAGTGTGCAGTCCAGGATAATCGGCTATGATGGCCACCAAGGCACTGTCGCAGCTTAACTGATAGAACTTCCTGTCGATGAGCTCCATAAATGTGTCCGGATCTTCTTCGAGTCCGGGGTCGAGGGCCCGGTCAGGGTCCTCTGGTTGTGGAGACGGGCTGTAGACCTCCCTCACAGCTTTTCAAAGTTCCTGCTATGAAATAGCAAGGTAAATACTTATTACGAAGAATGCGGGAAGGTCTAGAATAGAAAGTAGCAGCTCACCCAGTTTGGGGGGGTTGTACATGGAGAATCCATCCGGTAGCTTAATGTGGATGAACTCCTCTTCCTCTCCTTTATATAAATCGAACAGTATTTTCGCTAGAGCAGCGTCGGAGTCCGGCCCCGTACGACCGTAGCGGGTGGCATTGTCTTCTCCATTAAAGCGCCACATGGGTTGTCCCCGATATTGAAGTGGCTGCACCCCCCGCATTATACATATTGACATAACCTCGATTATTGTCAATCCTGATTTGGCCAACGTTTTTATCCGGCCCATCAGGTAAAGGACCTCTTTGTTATCTTCCTCCTGGGGGCTCCGAGGGTGCCAGCTGTGGCGTTTCTTCAAAGGGGCGTTATTGAACTCAGGAAGGCCCATCCAAATAGGGTCTGGAAGGGGGGCGTCCTCCATATAAAACCACTTCGAAGGCCAGTCTTCGGATGTCTTCTTCGGAGTACCGGACAGGTATCCAGTCCCGGCGATGCGCCATATCTCGGCTCCACCCACTTGATATATTTACCCCTCCTGTGTACGGGGTACGAGGCAGAATAGCCTCTTCCATAGCTCGAAATGAGCTTCGCAGCCCAAAAACAACTCGCAAAGGGCGACGTAGCCAGCAATGTGTAATATGGAGGCGGGAGTGAAGTTATGCAGCTGGAGGCCGTAGAACTCCAGAAGCCCGCGGAGGAACAGATGGATTGGAAATTCAAGCCCCCTTAATAAGTAAGGGACAAGGCATACCTGCTCCCCCATGGATGGGTTGGGAAAGCTCTCCGCTTGCTCTCCGCCGTTGTAAGTGGCTAGTCGGGCTCGAACGGGGACCATATACACTGGAGGGAGAAACCCCTGGGTCTGTAACTCTACTAATTGGCTATGGGGGACGGAACACTTCTTCCAATTGCTTGGCTTAGGGCTACGGGAGTGAGAGGAGGAGCTGCGATGGCCGGCCATGATGGGATGGACTTTTCCGGACGCGCTCCGATGGATACTCGCTGTGGGAGGATGGTGTGACCTGATTCTGAGGATACCCTTCTCTTTAAATAGACGATTTACTCACATGGTTAGGGTGGCAAGTGTAAAATGCCCCGACTTCTCGCATTCGCTCAACATATGGAGGATAGCCATTATTAGGCGCAGAAACCAAGGAGTGCAACATTCGTGGGAAGCCAAACACTACTCGACAGGTATTCGGAATTTGGAGAAGAACCTGCCTTGCAATGCCGAAGACAATCTGCGCGTCGGACTCATTGTCATTGAAGCCTGGTTCAGGGGCTACTGAGCGAGTCCTGGATTAGGGGGTCCTCGGACAGCCGGACTATATCCTTTGGTCGGTCTATTGGATTATGAAGATACAAGATTGAAGACTTCGTCCCATGTCCTGGTGGGACTCTTCTTTGCGTGGAAGGCAAGCTTGGCAATTCGGATATGTAGATCTCCTCCCTTGTAACCGACTCTGTGTAACCCTAGCCCCCTCCGATGTCTATATAAACCGGAGGGTTTAGTCCGTAGGACGACAACAATCATAATCATAGGCTAGCTTCTAGGGTTTAGCCTCTACGATCTCATGGTAGATCAACTCTTGTAATACTCATACCATCAAGATAAATCAAGCAGGAAGTAGGGTATTACCTCCATCGAGAGGGCCCGAGCCTGGGTAAACATTGTGTCCCCCGCCTCCTATTCCCATCTGCCTTAGACGCACAATTCGGGACCCCCTACCCGAGATCCCCCGGTTTTGACACCGACAATCACCAATGTTGAATACCATGGGTTGCTTGTTGATGTTGAGCTTGGTCGCAAGTCATTGTACTTGGCGCTCGATTGTGTGCCTTGTATCTTCATGCACCTTCTTGAGATGGGTCACACGTGCACTTGCGTCCATATTGATGCGCTCTTGTAGTGGTAAAGGAAGAATGTCCAATGGGGACAATGGGTTGAATCCATAGACGACCTCGAAGGGGGACTTGTTGATTGTTGAGTGTCTTGCTCAGTTGTAGGCGAACTCGGCGATAGGTAGACACTCCTCCCACTCCTTGATGTTCTTCTTGATGAGTACTCGAAGTAGAGCGGAGAGTGTACGGTTTGTCACCTCCGTTTGGCCGTCGGTTTGTGGATGATACGCCGTGGAGAAGAGTAGCTTGATTCCGAGCTTGGCGCATAGGGTCTTCCAAAAGTGGCTTAGGAACTTGACGTCACGGTCTGAGACGATCGTCTTTGGCACTCCATGTAGACGTGATATGTCCCTACAAAAGAGATTGGAAACATGTGAAGCATCGTCTATCTTGTTGCAAGGAATGAAATGTGCCATCTTAGAGAAACAGTCCACAATGACAAATATTGAATCCTTTCCATTTCTTGTCCAAGGCAATCCAAGTACAAAATCCATGCTAATATATTCCCATGGTTGATATGGAATTGGGAGAGGCATATAAAGTCCATGGGATTAAGCTTTAGACTTAGCTTTGCGACATGTAGGGCATCAGTTGGTCAAGCGGTTGACGTCGCGAAACATCTTGGGCCAAAAATAGTTCTTGGAGAGCGTAGCAAAAGTCTTGTAGCGTCCAAAATGTCCCATTAGTCCTCCTCCATGAGATTCCTGCAAAAGCAACAAATGAAGAGAAGACTTGGGGATGCAAAGCTTTTTAGATCTCATAAGATATCCATCTTTGATGTAATAGCGTTCCCAAGAGTTGTGCATCAAACACTTGGCATAAGGAGTAGCAAAAGTAGGATCATTCTCATACAAGTCTTTTATGTGCTCAAAGCCAATGACATCCAATTCAAGTTGAGTAACAAGCATGCATATGCGGGAAAGTGCGTCCGCCACAAAATTTTCCTTACCTTTGATGGACTTGATGATATAAGGAAAAGACTCAATAAATTCACTCCATTTAGCATGACGCTTGTTCAACTTGGTTTGGCCCTTAAGGTACTTGAGCGTCTCATGATCGGTATGAATGATAAATTCATGGGGGCGAAGATAGTGTTCCCATTCGTGCAAAACTCGCACTAAAGCATATAGCTCTTCTTCATAGATGGGGTAATTGAGTTGCGCTCCGGAAAGTTTTTCACTAAAGAAAGCTATGGGGCGCTTCTCTTGCGTTAACACACCTCCTATGCCATTACCACTAGCATCACAATGAATCTCAAAGGGCTTGTCAAAGTTGGTTAATGCAAGCACGGGAGCATGAGTAAGCAAATTCTTAAGCTCATTGAAAGCGGTATCTTGGGATGGTCCCCAAACAAAAGGCGCATTTTTCTTGCTCAAAGCATGCAAACGCAAAGCAATGGTGCTAAAATCTTTCACAAAGCGACGATAGAAACCCACAAGGCCAAGAAAGCTACGCACTTGATACAAGTTGGTTGGTTGCGACCAAGTTTTAGTAGCATTGATCTTGGAATCATCATCATGAACACCCTTGGAGGAAACAACAAAACCCAAGAAAACGAGCTTATCAATGGCAAAAAAGCACTTTTCCATGTTAGCATAGAGACGCTCTTTTCGAAGAGTTTGCAAAACGGTTAGCACATGGGTGACATGATCTTTAAGAGATTTGCTATAAACAAGGATATCATCGAAGTAGACCACAACAAACACACTAATGTAAGGGTGAAATACATGATTCATAAGATGCATAAGAGTACCCGGTGCTTCCGATAGACCCATAGGCATGACTAACCACTCATATAACCCAAACTTGGTTTTGAAAGTTGTTTTCCATTCATCACCCTCTTGTATGCGGATTTGATAGTAACCACACTTAAGATCAATTTTGGAAAATATAGTGGCACCACTAAGTTCATCAAGCATATCATCAAGGCATGGAATGGGATACCTATAGTGAACAGTGATAGCATTGATAGGTCTACAATCGGAGCACATGCGAAAGCTACCATCTCGTTTTGGCACAAGAATGACCGGGACGGCACAAGGGCTCAAACTTTCACGCACATGTCCATGGTCTATGAGATGCTTTACTTGCCTTTGTATTTATTTGGTTTCTTTGGGGTTGACGCGGTAGGGAGCTCTGTTCAGAAGAGGTGCTTCGGGGATGAGGTCGATGCGTTGCTCGATGCCTCGTAGTGGAGGTAGTCCTGGAGGTAGCTCGTAAGGGAAAATATCTTGAAATTCCTGCAAAAGAGAAGACAACACTAAAGGTAGAGCGTGAGAGGTGTTAGCGTTTGGTGCGTTGTCCTTGTACAAAAGGACATAGTTTAGGACACTTGATGGGTTCTCACACACTCCACTTATCTTACTTTTGGTGGTAAATAGGACTAAGTTCTTCTTGTCTCTCATCGTGGAGGCACTCGATTTGGGCTTGTGGTGCTCACTCTCTTTTTGGTGGCTTGCTCTCTCACTATTCTCTCCACGATGAGTTGCTTGCTTGTCGGCGATCACTTGGCTTGGCGACATAGGTCGAAGTACGTACTCCTTCCCCTTCATCTTGAAGATGTAGTGGTTCGTTCGGCCGTTGTGGATGAAACCTCTATCAAATTTCCATGGGCGTCCAAGAAGAAGGTGGAAAACGGTCATTGGAACGACGTCACACTCCGAAGTGTCTTCATAGGCACCAATTTTGAAGGAGACTTGTACTCGATGCTTGACTTGAATAGTGCCGGAGTCGCTAAGACCTTGAACTTTGTAGGGGTGTGGATGCTTCGTCTTGGGCAATTGGATCTTGGAGAAAAGTTCTTCACTTGCGAGGTTATGAAAACTTCCTTCATTGATGATGACCTTGACGGATCTTCCATTGATACCGGCCTTGCTATGAAAGATGTGGCATCGTTGGTCTTCTTCTTGGTGATGTTGAAGAGTCAAGACCATGGAGACAACTAGAGCAGGACTTGAATCTTCATCGCAAAAGACTTGTTCCGTGTCTTCTTCGTTCACTTGTCGGTGTATGGACACTTGCTCAAGGGCTTCCATTTGTCCTTCACTCATTGAGTCATAAGTGTCGTCGTCGTTGAGGATCATGGTCCGCTTGTTGGTGCACTCGTAGGACTTGTGGCCTCGGCCTCCGCATGTGAAGCATTTGAAGGAACTAGTCTTGACGGTCTCATCGGTTGGGGTAGAGGATGATGAAGCTCTCGGCTTGAAGTTTCTCGTTGTAGGATGACTTGGGGTTGACGAAGCTTTCTTGTGGCTCGACTTGTCGACGTTGCTTGTAGAAGGCTTGGTAGACAGTCTTGGAGTTGTTGAAGCTTGGGTGTTGGAGAAGCCATATGACTTGGATGAGAACTTGGCATACTCGTAATCGTCTTGCACTTGACATTCCGCTTTTGTAGCTTGATGCACGAGCTCGATGAGGTTCGAGTATGGTTGGAAGTCGGCGATCTTCTTGATAGGATGATTCAGTCCATTCAAGAAATGTGACATAGTTTGCTCATCATCTTCCGTGACGTTGGCTCTTATCATGGAAATCTCCATCTCCTTGTAGTACTCTTCAATGCTCTTGGTTCTTTGCTTGAGTAGTTGAAGCTTCTTGAAGAGGTCATGGTTGTAGTAGGTAGGCACGAAGCGTGCTCTCATGACATCCTTCATTTGTGCCCAAGTAGTGATCGGTGGTTCACCTCTTGCCTCACGGCGCTCGATCACTTGTTACCACCAAATGAGGACATAGTCTTGGAACTCAAGGGATGCCATCGCGATCTTCTTCTCTTCTTCATAGTTGTGCAAACGTAAAATTTTGTCGACCTTCAATGCCCACGAAAGGTACACTTAGGGATCATTGCTTATATTGAACTTGGGCATCATGAACTTTAGCTTGCCGTAGAGCTGCTCTTCATTGTGTTGGGGTCGAGGATGATGACGCCCATGTTGTTGATGATTGGCAAGCTTGTGTTACTCTTGGTGAGGAGGGTTGTCAATCTCATGTTTCTCTTGCCATGGATGATTCCATTGTCTTCATGCTCTTGGTGAACTTGATGTCCTTGAGGATCTTGTGGAGGGGCTTGTCGAGCTCGAGGAGGAACTTGAGGAGCTTGACGATGCACGCGAGCTTGAAATCTCCGTTCGTGAGCTTCTTCGTGAAGTGCTTCTTCATGTTCACGAGCTTGCCGGCCTCGGTTGGCTACGGCTCGACTTGAATCTTGGAGGGATTGTTGCGCCTCAAGTGCTTGAGCTTCATGGAGTTGTCGTTCTTGGTGTTGTGCCTCGGCATCTTGTGCATCTTGGTGGAGACGCGCTCGCTCTTCCTCTTCGTGTTGGCGTTGTCGTTGCCGTTCTCGTGCTAGCGCAAAGGCCACTTGGGTTTGACGTTGTCGGTGCTCTTGAGAGTCGGTGTTGCGTAGAGGATTGAGGCTCGCTTGACGATCATTGCGCGCGGCACATCGGAGAGTGTTCGATGTCAGTGTACTTGAGCCGGAGAGGGTGAAGTCGGAGTGTCGACTTGAGCGGCTCCATCTTGATGAGGACGAAGTGGAAGAAGAGCGGTTGAGCAACAAAGCACGAATCTCGTCCATTCTTGCGTTGTTCTCTTGCTTGTGGTCATCGAGCTTGTGGTCGAAGTAGTCCCTTGTATGTTTCTCGGAGAGTCGCAAGTCGGCGGCGAGGTTGTCGATGCGTTCACTCATTTCTTGTTGCTCTTGATGAAAAGCACATTGTGCACCAAAGAGGTGGCTCTTGGTGACGTAGGAGTTCATGTCGTCGTCGTGCTCGATGAAGAGTGGGCTGGTAGAAGTACTTGGCCTATCCATCATTACAAGAGAAATATGTGAGTGGGAGAAAGAGAAGATCGTATACCAAATGTACCTTGACCGAAGTTGAAGGTGGATCAATGATCACTCCAATGTGGAACAAGGAAATAGCACAATTGGTACCAATTCTTATCGGTTTCTCACACCTACACAAGTAAAAGCTTATGGTGGAGCTTGGTTAGGATGGTGGCACAAAATTTGATGCAATTGTAAGTGAGCTTCAATAATGTTGGAAAAGATTCGCAAGTTTGCAATGCAACAAGTAGACCAAGCAATATACGGTACACGGAAACACACACGAAAAAAGATAAGTGGGGTCATGCAACCAAGGGTGAGCCAAAATGTGGAATCCACAAAAATTCTCTTGTTGCACAACACTAGAGAGACGCTAGAACGATTGCACAATAGGCGGATACAAAGACTTGTGCACAACCTACTTAGCAAAAATGCAACGACTTCTATCCCAAGTATGCTCTAAGCAAGGTGTTTCTATGATATGATCCAAGATGATCTAGTATGACAATCTTAATGTTGTATGATGCTATGGTTCTTTCTTAAAAGGTATTTTCTTATCTTTCCCTTTTGCTTAAAATCTTGTTTGGGTCTTTGTTGTTTGAGCTCTTTTCTCATGCAATGCTTCACGAACCAAGATAGCAATTATGTATGCGATGACAACCTTGTGACACAAGAGATGATACCAATATATGCACCAATGATGTATGTATGCTATGGGAAGTATGATCAACAATGTGTACAAGTCTTGTTGCCGGCAATACTCAAAAGCTAGTTTCGATGGGTAAGCGACGCAAAGGGGTAAGGCTATGATGGCTATCAAAGTAATGGCAATAATGATATGTCCAATACCAAGGTGAGGATACTGTTCTTTTGTCCTTGTAAGCAAGAAACGGTTGATGGTGTCAAAATTGTGGCATTAATACCAAGATGTAGTCGAGGTGGTCGTTGTTGATGACGCGCCCGTGGCAAAGATGAGCGGCGCTGGTGTTGATGTTGAACCGTACCTAAATAGCCGAAACACAAAAGGACACGGAACCACAACTCAAATTCTCAAATCTCGAAGTGGCAACTCGTGTCGGAGAGCGAAACGGGTAAGCAATGGTGGTGGTATGCGGAAGTGGTGATGGTGTATAGCGGTGGGAGTGCGTATGCGGAAGTGGGACAGAGGTGGTTACTAAAACTGAAAATTTTTAGTTTTGTCAGGGATCATCGGACGTCCGGGATGGGCCGGTCGTCTGGTCGTCCGACGTCCGTAGACGGTCGGACGTCCGGTGCCTGGGCGAAATTTCGGGCATGGGCAGAACAGCTAGGTTTCGTGATGGTGATGACGAAAATGGTTAAATCCGGAGGATTTTGTGGATGGAAAGGGTGGAGACAAGGGGGAAAAGGTAGATCCACTCAAGGAAAAGCAAATCCACAGATCAAATCCAACAAAATTTCAACACACCAACAAATCACAAAAAAATTGGGGCTATTTTTGTGGGGAATTTTCGAATTAGGGACAAAATCAACAAAACTAGGCTAGAACCACAACGGGGAGGCTCCGAAATCGTGATCAACGTGGCTCTAGATACCAAGATGATGTAGGGTGGAACCCTAATTGGCCGATCTTTCACGAAAGGAGTGGATCCCGCGAAGAACACGAGGAACACGAGGGAAAACACGAGGGGAATCACGAGAGAATCAATAAAACAACAAGAAATAGTCACACATATGCTAGATCCTCGAGTACATAAGAGATCACACGATCCAGGGACAACTAAGGACAATACAAAGGTAGCCGGTCTTCTCCGTGAGGAGCTCTTGATGTTCTTCTCCGCAAGGAGGTCTTGAATCCAAAGGTATTTTCTCCGAAGAGGGGCCGCGATCTCTCTCGTGGAGTAGATCCGATGTGGATAAGCAATGCTCTATCTCCAATATGAGCTAAACCAATGCTGACCCTAGCTAGAAGGAATAGGAGGTCCATTTATAGTCTTAGTGCAAAAGGGGACGAAGTGGGGGTACATGGGCTGCGGCCCAACACATGGCAACACACAGGCGTCAGACGTCCGGGAGTCACCGGTCGTCCGAAGGCTCACGAGGGTCCTAACGTCTGGTGCCTATCGGACGTCCGTAGATTCGGCTCAGGTGTTCTTTGGTCGGACGTCCAGTCGGGGTCGAATGTTCGAGCCATCGGTCGTCCGTAGAGCTTCGGAAGTCCGTAATTTTGGCTCGTGTGTGGAAGTGTCGGTCGTCTGGAGAGGGCCGGACTTCCGGAGCCTGGAGGTCGTCGGATGTCCGGGGTTCGCTGGTCGTCCGGAGCCTGGGAACTTCGAGTAGTTCTTCTTCTTGTCCAATGGGCTTGGCGTCCTCACTGTCTTGTCCGTTGAGTGTAGTTGTTCTGTGGCTTTCCTCCAAGCACCTGATCACACATAGGGTTTCCACTTGAGGTAGTAGCCAATCCTCATGCATGGAAAGTGGTAGTTCGGAGAGGAGTGAGTTCACCTTATCTTCGATAGCCTTCGCTCGGGCTCTTGTCATTGGTACAAGTGGTGTCGTAGGGGACGCAGGTAGGTCTATGGGGATGACCTTGTGACGCCTCGCATCAAAAGGTGTTGGAGAAGCGAGTCATGGTTGAATTTGAGGCTCACTCTCAAGAGCTCGAATGGTCAACTCATGTGAAGCGGAAGTAGACACAAGGTCCAAGTATCCTACACATGCACACAAGAAAGCAAAGAATGTATGCGCATGACAGATAAACACATCATCCATCATGATGGTTCTCTTCTCTTGCACATAACCATTAGAAGCACAAGTGCATGAATAATATGATGCAATGATGGCTATATTCATGGCACTAGGTAAATGGTGCAAAGAGGTAAGGCAAGGATGCTTCACAAGAAATATGTCAAAATCTCCAAATATATGTGAGAATGCTATGGGGGCAATATCATGAGCAAAATTAGAATCATTGTTGCACTCAATACATGGCAAATTGTTTAACATGAGAGAGGCAACACATGGAGATATATGACAAGAAGCAATAAGAATCATGTAGTTCAAAGCATGTAGATGGTTGTCATCAACCGCATGACAAGAGCAAGTATGAATCATTGGTGATGCAACAAGGCAAACAATCATCGTAATCAAGCCGTGCAAGCTAGTAGTGCGAAGATGCAACATATTAGAGTAAATCATCGCAATCATGTCAGGAGAGAAAATAATAGGCATAGGCAATGCACATGACATATCGCAAGCACGAACACAAAGCAGTATAATCATAGGCATGGGGCACACAACAAACATGGCAATAACAAGTGATATCTCCACCAAGCTTGCAAATACACATACAAGTACTAGAATCAATCATCATGTGTAATGCAAAACATGGGTCACAAATGCATGTCAAAGGTGTAGGAATGAACATATCATGCAAAGTGAACATGGCAAGATGGGCATATAATATGCAATCGACAATAACCCATAGCCAAGTGAGGGTCATGTAGAAGAAATGCATGAAGTCTTTGCATGAGGAGACCGGTGGGAAAGACAATCCATGGGATCCCAAGTCATCATTGCTCTCTATAGCTCGTTTTGTCAATTCGTGGGATTGCGAGGTTGACAAGTATTCATGGGTACCTACACAAAAGAAACACAAACGAAAGAAATTGTGTGTGTGGTAAATGTACACATCATCCATCATGATGTGTATGTGCACGTGAGACTTAGTACAAGATAAGCATCGCTAAAAGAAATTTGATGCATGGTATAAGAACATGTCATCCATCAGGAAAGAATAGTTATTGTGTATAACTTGATGGGGACACAAATTGAGAATGCAAGTGTATGGCACATCAATAGCATGTTTATTCATGGGAAGCATATTGTGCGCACAAGTATTGGAATCATGCAATAGATAGGATGAATCAAAATCTCCTAACATGTATGAGGAAACTATGGGGGTCTCCTCATGAGCAATATTGGAAACATCATATGGAGAAAATGGACAACATCCAAAACAATGCATATTCGAAGCTAGGTGGTCATGTCATGGCATATGACATAAATGATGCAAAGGGAGCATAATATCATCACAAGAAAAACAAATGCCAATAACAATGGGCTTGTCATCTATGCCATATGTGCAAATTGGGTTTATTTTAATAGCGTATGCATATTCACTATGAAGAGATTGCAAATATGACATATGGTTGATCTCATGCATAGCATATGACAAGTCAAGCGGGTTGTCAAACATGATGTGACCTAAAGAATTGTCACAAGAAATCCTATGTAACATGGCATCACAACTAATAGAATCCACATGAGAATCATCATACTCATCATAAATGGGTAAATCATCGCATGGGGAAGTCAGACTAGCATGAAGCATGGAAATAGGTTAATCAACATCATGCAAGCAATCAATGTCAAGAATGTCCACTAGTGGGACTAGAGCATCACCTTCACCTATGTTACCTTGTTCATTCCACTCTAGTGGTGTAGGTGAGGTGGGTAAGGCCAAATGGTGGTCAAGATCGTCATCTTGATGGAACCATGTGGGGGTGCATCATATTCCACCATGGCCATTGTCTTGTCCAAAGGGAGGACGTAGTCGTCGTGAATCAGCGTGTCATCATATATGGGACCTAGCACCAAATGAGAAGACATAATAGAGGTAGAGGTCAAGTTGATAGAAATGCGAATGGACTCACATGCCCTATCAACAAGCACACTCTCTCTATGTGGTGGTTCACTGACTCCCTCAAGGTAGGTGCACTCAATCTCACGTATGGTGGAGTCACTCATCTCACTCAAGTGGTGGGGGTTGTGGCTCTCCTCACATGAGAATTGTGGTAACACATCATATATGGGGCTAGTGGTGAAGTCACTCTCACTCTCAATATGGTGGCAAAAGTCACTCAAGTCATCATACGTCGCCGTGGTCGAAGGGAAAATCCCATGCTCAACCATCTCATCACCATCGCCGTGGATGAAGGCCGAAGATGGCACATCATCACTCTCGCCTCTGACAGGACCCCGATCCTAAGTCACACCGACCTAGCATATAACACATCATATCGCTTTGCGGCCTCACGCACGGTATTCCCATGGGTGCCACCTTACCTGGCCCGGGACCGTTTGCGCCTTTTGGCTCACGTATATGATAGTGTCGCTAGCATCCATATGACAGAGAACCCGGGCCGACATGAATAGTCGTAAACCCAAAGTGGCACTAACTTACAGGGACATGCATACATGACCCAGCAACGAACGTGTCGGTCATCAACGTATGAACCCAAGTCGTAGCAAGCTACAAGGACTTAAAGGAACAAAACATGACATTTCCCCCAAGGGACAAACACAGGAACAAAGAAGGACACATTCCGGCCAGCCTAAGTGTTCTAGAGCAGTAGCAAGCTACCATGGCTCAGTGGAAGCACTAGGAGACATTTCTCGGTAAGAGAGGGTACCAAGAAATAACAACTTGGTTGTCGGATCCCACACATACCAAGCATTTCAATAACATACACACAATATGCTTGATATGTGCAAATACAACATGGCATCACAACAAAGCACTACGACTCAAAGTATTTATTCATTAGGCTCCAAGGAGCCAGATATTACAAATATGGGTCTGAAGACCCAGCATTCAAGTCATACAAGCAAAAGCACATGCGGAAGCTTAAATTATCTGAGTACAGACAACTACAAATGAAAAAGGCTGAGAAGCCTGACTATTTACAAGACCCTACCGAGGGCACAAGATCATAGCTGAGGTAACAAGCTAAACGTCGAAGTCCACGCGGAACTACTAGTGAGACTGAAGTCTCTCTGCAAAAACATAAATTAAGCAAACATGAGTACAAATGTACCCAGCAAGACTTACATCAGAACTTGCTACATATGCATCAGTATCAACAAAGGGGGTGTTGGAGTTTAACTGCATCAAGCTAGCTTCTACTCGGTGGCTATCCTAAACTACGACTGCAAGTAAGTCTTTTGAGGTGGTGCACACGAGTCCACATATTCACCAAATCAATACACCACTATGGATCCGCTCCCGTCTCCCTACGAGAACGCCATCCATAGCACTCATGCTTATCTTGCGCATTTTAGAGTACCCACTTTCACTTGTCTATGAACTGTATAGGCAACCCAGAGGTCCTTTACCGCGGACGCGGCTATTCAAATAGATGATGTTAACCCTGCAGGGGTGTACTTCTTCACACACGCTCTCGCCACTTACCACCATGTACACGTCGTGTATCGCGACAACCTTCAAGCGGAAGCCTGGCGAGGGAGTCGGCCACGACTTGACTAACCACACAAGTCTCTAGTCCAGGTTTATCGCCTATTCGGGTTCCATCCGCAAGGAGATCCGGCCGGGGATTCTCTCACGGCCCCAAATGATGAGAGCAGGGTTCCCGAGGCACCAAATGGGCGTCCCAGTACACCATGCCTCATGTCTCTACCGCATCATAGCCCACCCCTAGGGTCAGTGCTATGCACGACCCCAACACATATCCTACAAACACCAGAAACTAGTTGCAACTCCTGGACAGAGATCAAGGCGATTAATAAGCCGAGAGGGGCCGAGTTACCGGAAGCCAATGTGTGGTAGTAACTGTTCATGGATCACAAACACAAAACTTAGTTCCTGAGGATGGTTTCAATGAGACAACCCACCATGTACTCCTACATGGCCTCTCACCGCTACCTTTACCAAATCATGTTCACACACTTAGTTCTCAACAGTAGGACATGTTCACCACATTCCAATTCATCCCCGATGAATCAGACCTGACTCAACTCTAAGGAGTAGCAAGCATGACAACAAGCATGAATGAGTAGGCACATCAGGGCTCAAACAACTCCTACTTATGCTAGTGGGTTTCATCTATTTACTGTGACAATGACAGGTCATGCAGAGGAAAGGGGTTCAACTACCGCAGCATGTAACAGTTGAAGTATTGTTGTCCTAATGCAGTAAAAGAGAGCAGAAGCGAGAGAGTGGGATTGTATCGGAATGAACAAGGGGGTCTTGCTTGCCTGGCACTTATGAAGATAGTATAGTTCTTCATCCGTGTCATCGATCTCATCGTTGGAACCACGTCTACTAAGAGGGGACAACACCAGCAAACAGAGAAGGAACATAATGAATGCAATGCAATAATATGATGCATGAATGTGGCATGGCAATATGTTGTGATTTGAGCTAATGCAACTAACAACCAGATTAAATGAAGTTGGTTTGAATCAAAGATTCAAATTCAACTCCATATGTGAATATTCAAATGCCATTTATTTGATTTGTCCAATTCAGTAGACAAAAGTTGTTCTAACATGCATGAAAATGGTAAAGATGGATAGATTAGATTTTTCTGATCATTTTTCATACATAATTTATTTCATTTGGAGTTATGGTTGATTTTCTATGATTTTTAGAAGTTTAAACAAAATTTTGAAAATAAATAAATCATTTAGATTTATTTAAATTCTAGAAATAGTTTACTGCGTCAGCATGACATACATGTGATGTCAGCAAGTCAACAGGAGCTGGTCCAGGTCAAACCTGACCAGTGGGGCCCGCTGGTCAGTGACTCAGGGCTGGTTAGGGTCGCAGACAAGTGGGACCGGTCAAACGCCACGTCAGTAAAGTCAATGCTGACGGATGGGTCCACTAGATTAGATTAAATCTAACTAATTTGGTTAGCCGGTTAATTGAACCTATGGGGTCCGGCTGTCACTGTCTAGCGATTAACTAAACAAGGTAATTAAGCCCTAATGGCGTGGTTAGCCGGTGGCTAATCACCGACGACCCTACAACACGCAGAAGCACGCCGGAATTCCTATTTCGGCAACCATTCGTCGCGCGGGTGAGTTCTACAGGACCCTGGGGATGCGCCACATCCAACGGTGTGGGTGGCTGCTACTTGAGACGCCTAAAGCGACGACTGTGAGCATTTGGGTGGCGGCCGGAGTACAGGTGCGAGCGGCGCGACACTGCAGTGCACTAGGGAGCAGGATGGGCTGAGGGTTAGCTCCCTGGAGATGCTAGGAGCACGTCTGCGTGCTCATGAATGGCGAAAACGGGCTCTAGCCACGACGGCGTGAGGTCCAACAGCGGTGAGCTCTCGGGTCCGGTGGGGCTGCTAGCCAGGGGACAAAATCGAGTGCACGGGGTGAGGGAAAGAGAAGAGGAGCTCACAGGGAGTCGGACGGGGCGCTAAGTGGCCTCGGGGACGGCTTGGTGATGACGGAACGGCGGCGGCGATCTCGGCCCACCGAGCTTGAAGAAGAGGGCGATGTAGGTGCTGCGGTGCGTCCGAGCTTGTGTGCTTCGACTTGGAGGAGCATCGGGTCGTCTCGGAGCTCGTGGGCACGGAGTTGGGGTGAGGAAGGGCCGGTGGCCACAATGAACGACGGCGGTGGTGATGGACGCATTCGGGTCTGCTCGGGAGAGGGGGCTACAGGCCGAGGGAGAGAGCAGAGAGTAAGGGGAAAGAGGGAGGAGGTTGCACGAAGTCTCTAGGCATGGATAGGCTCGAGGGGAGGCCGCCAACACAAAGCAGGAGGTGGAGGCCTCCCAGCGCGCGTGTCGACATGGCGTCGTCCACCTGGTAGAAGCTAGGAGACGACTGGCTAGGTGGGTTGGTGCCTTGGTGGGCTGGGCCAACTGGGCCAGCTCCAGGTAAGATAGGTTAGGTTTCTCTTTTCATATTATGTTTTTCTTATTCTATTTTATTTCGTCTCTTCTGATTTAGTTTACCCACTAAATCATTTTATATGCTTCTGAAAAATGTTGTGTGGACTAGATGGACCATTCCATAGTCCCTCACAATTTTTCCAGAATTTTTGGGGTTATCAAAGTATTTATAGAAATTCATAACTCCAATTCAAATAATTATGGATTAATTCAAAAATCCATAAATGTCCTAGAATTATGTGCATCATTTTTGGTAGAGGTTTTCACCTTTATAAAAAATCATGAACATTTTCAAATGGCATTTTGGGATCTTTGAAAAGTGTTTTTAACCTTTTTGATTTGTTCTGGTGCTGGGGTTTGAACAATCCCCATTTCAACTTTAAATGCAATTTAAACATGATGCAACACATGACTAGCTACCCCAATGCATACCAGAACTAGGGATGTGACAGCCTCCTAAGATGGAAGTATCATACTTGCTCGTCACCATGTCGCTCGCCTCCAAAGCTTTGTCCTTGATGGTCTCCATAGTCGTAGTCGTCGCCGCACCATCTTGAGAAAGAGTCGAAGTAGACTCGGCAGCATCAATGCCACAAAGAGGGATGGCGGTGAAGTCGAACTTGGGAGCATCGTCTTGGAGCTCGTCGGGCTTGGACATCATGGTGGTACTAGCCTCATGGTCGTTCTCATGGAGCTTGGTCATCGCGAAGTGAGCTTGGGGTGGAGAAGCTTTGGCCTTCATGAGTCCTTGTTCCGCCTTGAGAGCACCAATGTAGTTGTCGTCGAGGGACTTGTAGTTCTCGAGGAAGATCGTCATGGAGATGTCGTTGTGCAATCCCATCATGAAGTGGAACTTCATCGAAATGGGGTCGTCCACGCCGGCTCATCGCAAGGCTTTCTTCATCTCCTTGAAGTACTTGTCGATGGACTTGGATCCTTGGGTGGTGTTCTCCAATTGGAGTAAAAGTTGTTCCGTGTAGGTTGGAGGCATGAACTCGCACCGCAAAGCTCTTTTCGTATTGGGCCAACTCATGTTGTAGGTCTCTGAAGGTGTGTGAAGCCACCATGTGGACGCGTAGTTGTGGAAGTTCCTTGTGGCGCACTTCACTTGATCTTCGGGAGGAACTTGAGGTAGCTTGAGGTAGTCGTCCATCAAACGCTCCCACTCGAGATACTCCTCGGGTTCTTGAGTCCCATAGAAAGGAATCGTGTGGTCGATGTCGAGGTCGTAGTAGCTCGTGAAAGTCACGGACTTGAGCTTGGGGAGCTTCCCTTGAAGTGCTTGTGGGCGAACATGCCGTATGTTCATAGGCGAAGATGCCAAGGGGGATGGTGAAGTCTTTGAGCGGTTTTTGGTGTTGAGCTCTTGACCTTCACGTTCTTGTTCGTGATGGTGTCGATGCCGATGTGACCTTGCCGGAGATGGTAGCTCGGAAGCATGTGTACTTGAGCATCTTCTCGAAGATGATGAAGATCTCTTGTGAGACTTGATGAGGGCTTTGATCTCATCCATTTGAGCTTGCATCTTGGCGTCAGTAGAGTTATTCGTGGCATCGAACTCGTCGTTATTCTTGTAGACCGAAGGTGAAATGCCTTGCCTATCCATCACAAGACTCGAGTAGAGGTGCGTAGGAAATGAGATAAACAATACCAAGTTACCTTTTCCCAAAGTTTAGGATGTATCCCGTTTCACTCAATGTGAGATGAAAGAATAGTGGAATTGGTACCGGACTTGTTCACTCACACCTACAATCTAAAGCTTATGGAGTAGCTCGGTGAGGATAGTGGCACAAAAATTTAATGCAAAATGTGAGCAAGAGTCAATAATGTTGAAAGAGATTCACAAATTCGCAAATGTAACAAGTAGACCAATAGCAATATGGGTGGCACACGGAAGCACACACACAGATAGATGAAATGGGGTCGTGCAACCAATGAATGAGCACAAAATGTGGAATCCACGGAAAACGCTCGTGTTGCACAACTCAAGAGAGACGCTAGCACGATTGCTCTATAGGCAGATACGACACTTGTGCACAACCTATAAGATGCAAAATGTATGAACTATCTATCCCAAGTATGCTATATATGTATGATGTTCCGGTGCTATGATCCAAGATGATCGGATATGACAGTCTTATATGCAATGTGTTATGATGCTATGGCTATTGCTTACAAGCTTCTTTGCTCTTTTTCTTTTGCTTAAAAGTTTTATTCTTTTTTTTGATATGCGGCCACAATGCGAAATGCACAAACCAAGATAGCAATTGGGTTTATATGGGAACAATCTTGTGACACAAGGCATGATATGATACCAATATGATATGGTATGTATGCAATGTATGGTGTAGATCACTAATGTGCATAAGTAACGTTGCCGGCAATACTCAAATGGCTAGTGTCGATAGGCAAGTGACGCAAAATGGGCTAGGGGTTATCAATGCAATGGCAAGGGAATATACAATGGAGGGATACCACGATAGCAATATGATATGGAGGTTACCGTCCTTGGCGATGATGACTGGCGGTGTTCTTGATGTAGATACCAAGATGATGGAGACTCGTCCCTAAGTAGCCGAAACACCTTAGGAAACGGAAAAACCGTGAACTCAAAATCTCAAATGTCAAATGGTGGTAGCGGGAATGCGGTGGTGGTTGCGGAAGCTCAATGGGATTGCGGAAATGAATGATTGGTTTTGCGAGTAGGTAATGCGGAAATGGAGGGTAAGGGGTTATGTGGGTCGGAGTTGAAGGTCACCGTCCCTAAGTAGTCGAAACACCTTAGGAGACACAACTCACAACTCAAACAAAATTTGGTTAAGTTGGGGGTGGAAGTGTATGGTGGGTAAGCCTATGCGGTAGTGGTGGTGGTGGTTGATGAAGAAGCAACCGTCCCTAAGTAGCCTAGACACCTTAGGAGACTTAAATCACTTCTTAAGCAACCACTAATGTGATGGGGAACAAAATTGGTTAGGTTGCGGAAGTCGGTGGTGGTGTAGCGGATGGTGTGGTGGAAGCCCTAGGAAAATATGCCAAAGTCCCAAAATTTTGATGGAGTCAAAGGATGTTGGTGGTATTTTTGTGGGAAGAGGATGTCAAGAGCTTCAAAACGAGCTAGAGAACATCGAAATCGGAGTTCGGTGAATTAGTTATGGCCGAAACAAGAATCAGCCGAAGTCTGAAACTACAGGTTACGGAAATGCGTAAAAGTACGGATGTCCGGGGGCCAGACGTTCGGAGGGCTCGGACATCCGTAAATTTTCCTTGGGTTAGTGTGTTCCGGTCGTCCGGTAGGTTGCGGACGTCCGGTCGTTCCTAGGCTCCGGACGTCCGTAAAAGTGATGATCGTCCGGTGTATCTGGGTCAACGCGGGATTTGAGATCCGGGACGCGATTTTGGGCAGAATTTGATGATTTGGGGGTCAAAATTGATGAGATTTCATGGATGGAAAGTGGGGAAACTTGGAGAAATGCTAGATCCACTCAAAACCAAGAAAATCCATGGATCAAATACAACAAAACTTCATCACACCAACAAATCACAAAAAAAAATTGGGGCTATTTTTGGTGGGGATTTTCAAAATTGGGGAAGAACACAACAAAATTAGGCTAGAAAACAATGAGGGGAGGCTCTGAAATTGTTATCAACGTGGCTCATGATACCAATATGATGTAGGGTGGAACCCTAGATGGACGATCTTTCACGAAAGGAGTGGATCCCGCGAAGAACACAAAGAACACGAGGGGAATCACGTGAGGAAACACGAGGGGAATCACGAGAGAAACACTCAAACCAACAAGATGTAGTCACACATATGCTAGATTCATGAACACAAAGGACGATACATGATCCACGATCAACAAGGGATGATACATGGTAACCGGTTCTTCTCCAAAGGAGGTCTTGATGGGGCCACCCAAAAGGGGGTCTTGAATCCAAGGTGGATCTTCTCCGAAGAGGGGCCGTGGTCTCTCTCGTGGAGTAGACCCGTAATGGATGAGCAAAGCTCTATCTCTAATGAGCTACTAGTTTTCTCACCCCAAATGGAGGAGGTGGAGGAGTATATATAGTCTAGGGCCATGAAGGTGTAAGTGAGGGGCGAAGGGGTACATGGGCCTCGGGCCCGTTACATTGTGCGCAGACAAGCATCCGACGTCCGGAGGCTCGGGACGGTCCGGACGTCCGGTGGTCTTCGTACTTCCATAAATATCATTCTGTCGCCATGGCACCGTTCATCCGGTGGCGCTCGGTCGTCCGGGACCTGGGGTTTGTCGGGCGTCCGGTACTTTCCGGTCGTCCAGCCGCTGTAGCTTCCGTCAGCCGGCCCTGGCGTGGTCGCGTTGGACGTCCCATGGACGTCCGTCGTCCGGGCGCTGTAGAGTGTCAGACATCCGGTGGCTTCCGGTCATCCGATCGCTATAGAATCCGCAGCTACTTCTTCTTCCGTCTTCGCTTCCACGCTTCCCTCGCGGATGGTGTAGGTGTTCCTTGGCACTTGCACTCCTCCACGTCGTCCATAACATTCCGACAATACCTATGGATGCACACAGGAGAAGTGTCAAGTAGTATACCATCCTCGAAGGGGGTCAAATGAGCATGTGTAAAGGAGATGATTCAGCTTTGTGTATGTGAAGTAGATGTCGCACGTGTCACTCGCCGAACGGACTCTTGACATGGTGATGTCCGTAGGATGCTCCGCATCAACGTCGCGCCTTAGAAATCGCTAAACCAACTCCGAGAGGTTATTGACCACGCCGGAGCACGATAAACCTGACCCCGAAGGTCTGTTTCCTGCAGGCAAACGAAGAACAAGCAAGAAACTAAGATTGCAATCTGGATATTTCGGATGTAAGAGGAAAGCATTATTGATCAAGGAGGGGTTCTGTGACGCCTTTGTCTGGTCGTTGAACACAAACGAAGTATGCGAAGTTGCAGCTATGGCGAACTTTAATCTAAAGAGAAACCAAAGTCTAAACGACGCCCTAAGGGCTGTATATATGGAGGAAGAGGGGGGAATTTCGTGGCCCTTGGAGGAGGGTTCCGAAACCAACCCTAACTCTTGTTTCCTAATTTCGGAAATACATGGGCCTGGCCCAATAATAAGGTGACGCAGCACCTAGAATAGCCTCTGGACGAAATTTATGAAGTGGCATCTTGTATATTTCGTCCAAGGCTTCATGCACTCCTTATGGTGGCTTCAAAGTCCTGAAAGCATCACTTGTAACTCCATTCTTGATCCCCTTGCGCATGCCATCGTCTCCATGCTTGGTCTTGCTCCAGTGTTCACCCCTCTTATCCATGCCAGGCCCTTCATTTGTAAGCAAAACAAATGTATCCAATTTAGGCAGCATCATATTCTCATGAACATTAGAATCATTACCAAGAAACGAAAGTACCTCATAATTTAATTGGTGTGTGTGAGCTCTAGTAATTGGTCCAGTATGTATAGCAGCAGGGGCTGTGGGTGTAACAATGGTATTGATGTCCTCATCACTCTACGGACTAACCCTCCGGTTTATATACACATCAGAGGGGCTTGGGATTGTACAGAGTCGGTTTACAAAGGAAAGAAAGAGTACACCCGGACACCAAACTTGCCATCCACGCATAAGGGAGTCCTACCCAGACACGGGGGATAGTCTTGTGCTTTATCTTCACGGCCCATCAGGCCGGCCCATATTGAATAATCCGGACACCTGAGCACCCCCAAATCCAGGACTCCCTCAGGGGGCGCTGGTCCCTGACGCACCCGCGAGGGGTTCTGGGGCTCCGGAGACCCCTGTCGCCCTTGCTGTTGTGGTGGCGCCAGTCCAGGTGCTAGTGCCACCTCCTCCCCGAGCTCTCACGTTGGCGGGCCATGGCTCCTATGCCATGCCTGGTGCTTTGGAGGAGGCCTTCGCCACACTGGACCGGCTCTGGAGTGATCTTTAGGGCGCCGACCAGTGCGTGGCAATGGGGCATCTATGACTGATCTCGGGGTGGCTCCAGGTCGAATTGTCCATTGTGGCGGCCTGGGGCCAGGCCGAGGCTGCCTCACCGAGGGCAGGAGAATGGCCGGCAAGGCCACAACAACTCGCGACGCAACGCTGACCGATGTAGCGGCTGCCAAGGAGCACTGCCGCATGGTGGAGGCCGAGCTAAAGGCCCTCCGTGATGAGCAGGCTGCCTGCACCCCTCGGCTTGAGGAGCAGGAGAAGGAGCTCAAGGACCGGGAGACTACACTCGCCGACCGTGACGCCGAGCTGGAGCAGGCAACCCAGGAATAGGCCACGGAGCAGAGCCGCCTTGGAAGCTGAAGGAGGAGATGGAGGCGGCCGATGTGACCCACGCCAAGCTGGTGTCCGAGGAGAAGGCCCACCTCTAGGCCAGGGGGAATCACTTGCCGTGGCTGACGTAACGCCGTCGATGCGGCTATATCTCCCACGTGTCGAAGCACGACTTAGAGGCATAACCGCATTGAAAACAATGTCGCAAGTGAGGTAATCTTCACACAACCCATGTAATACATAAGGGAAAAGAGAAACATAGTTGGCTTACAATCGCCACTTCACACAGTTACATGAATAAAGCATTACATCATCCAGATACACACAAGGTCCGACTACGGAACCAAAATAAAAGAAGACTACCCCAAAAGCTACACAGATCCCCGATCGTCCCAACTGGGCTCCACTACTAATCAACTGGAACGAAACAACACAACGAACAAAGTCTTCATCGAGCTCCTCCTTGAGCTTGATTGTGTCACCTGCACGGTATCATCGGCACCTGCAAACTGGTTTTGGAAGTATCTATGAGTCACGGGGACTCAGCAATCTCACACCCTCATGATCAAGACTATTTAAGCTTATAGGTAGGGTAAAAGGTATGAGGTGGAGCTGTAGCAAGCGAGTAGCATATATGGTGGCTAACATACGCAAATGAGAGCGAGAAGAGGAGGCAAAGCACGGTCGAGAAATCTATGATCAAGAAGTGATCCTAGAACAACCTACGTCAAGCATAACTCCAACAATGTGTTCACTTTCCATCATGGTTACACACGCGGTTGATGCATTTTAATTAAGATAAACTTTAGGTTTTCTTAAAATCGGACATTAACAAATTCCTATCTGCCCATAACCGTGGGCACGACTTTCGAAAGTTCAAAACCCTGCAGGGGTGTCCCAACTTAGCCCATCACAAGCTCTCACGGTCAACGAAGGATATTCCTTCTCCCAAGACATTCCGATCAGACTCGGCATCCCGGTTACATGACATCCTCGACAATGGTAAAACAAGACCCGCAAAGCCACCCGAATGTGTCGACAAATCCCGATAGGAGCTGCACATATCTCGTTCTCAGGGCACACCAGATTGTCCAAGGTTCCGGTAGACCAGCCCAGAGTTGCCCCTTGGTGGCCACCGGCAGCTGACAGGTTGGACCAACACCCAGAGGAGCACTGGCCCGAGGGGGGGGGGGTTAAAATAATGATGACCCTCGGGAGTGCAACTCCCAAGGGAAAAGAAAAGGCTAGGTGGCAAATGGTAAAACCAATGTTGGGCCTTGCGGGAGGAGTTTTATTCAAGGCGAACTGTCAAGGGGTTCCCATTATAACCCAACCGTGTAAGGAACGCAAAATTCGGGAACATAACACTGATATGACGGAAACTAGGGCAGCAAAAGTGGAACAAACACCAGGAATAAGGCCGAGCCTGACCACGAAGGTCTATTCCTGCACGCAATCGAAGAACAAGCAAGAATATGATAATGCAATCTGAATATTGTGAATATAGATGAAGTATTGATAAAGGTGGGGATCCGAAAGCGGTCTTGGTCTGGTCGTTGGACACAAACGAAGTACACGAAGTTGCAATGGCTAACTTTTAACTAAACAAATCCCAAAGTCTAAACAACACCCTAAGGGCTGCATATATGGAGGAAGAGGGGGGAATTTCCTAGCCCTTGGAGGAGGGGTCCGAAACCAACCCTAACTCTTCTTTCCCCACACACACGGATTGTAAAAACAGCCTATACTTAAGTATTTCGAAAATACATGGGCCTGGCCCAATAATAAGATGACACAACACCTACAATAGCCTCTGGACGAAATTTATGAAGTGGCATCTTGTATATTTCATCCAAAGCTTCATGCACTCCTTATGGTGGCTTCAAAGTCCTGAAATCATCACTTGTAACTCCGTTCTTGATCCCCTTGCGCATGCCATCATCTCCATGCTTGGTCTTGCTCCAGTGTTCATCCCTCTTATCCATGCTAGGCCCTTTATTTGTAAGCAAAACAAATGTATCCAATTTAGGCAGCATCATATTCTTATGAACATTAGAATCATTACCAAGAAATGGAAGTACCTGATAATTTAATTGGCATGCGCGAGCTCTAGTAATTGGTTCAGTATGTATAGTAGCAGGGGTTGTGGGTGTAACAATGGTATTGATGTCCTCATCATCCTCCCCTTTTGAAATGAAGTCATCCTTGATGGAAGCTCATCTTCCTCACCCAAATAAGGCTTCAAATCTGCAATGTTAAAAGTGGGACTAACCCCAAAATCTGCAGGCAGCTTTGATTTGTGCAAATTAGGAAATCCATGCTTACGCAAATGTAACCAAACAAGATCTCCAGGTGCAAACACAACATGTTTTCTACCCTTATCTCTAGAAGGTTTATATTTAGCATTCATATGCTCAATGTTTTCCTTAGTTAACTCATGCATTTTTAAAATCAATTCAGAACGTTCTTTAGCATCAAAATTAACCTTCTCTAAAGATGGAAGAGGCAACAAATCAATAGTTGCACGAGGTAGGAAACCGTACACAATTTCAAAAGGGCACATCTTAGTAGTAGAATGCAATGAACGATTATAAGAAAATTCAATATGAGGCAAGCATTCTTCCCACATTTTCTTATTATTCTTCAAAACAACCCTAAGCATAGTAGACAATGTTCTATTGACTACTTCAGTTTGTCCATCAGTTTGGGGGTGACAATTAGTAATAAAAAGCAGTTTAGTCCCCAACTTAGCCCATAAACATCTCCAAAAGTGGCTAAGAAATTTAGTAGCACGATCTAAAACAATAGTATTCGGCACACCATGCAAGCGAATAATTTCACGAAAGAACAAATCAGCAACATTAACAGCATCATCGCTTTTATGACATGGTATAAAGTGTGCCATTTTCGAAAATCAATCCACAACAACAAATATGCTATCCCTACTCTTCTTTGTTCGAGGTAAACCTAAAACAAAGTCCATAGATATATCCTCCCAAGGAACATTAGGTACAGGCAAAGGCATATATAAATCATGAGGATTGAGTTGTGACTTAGCTTTTTGACATGTAGTGCAGCGAGCAACAAAACGCTCAACATCCTGTCTCATCTTTGGCCAAAAGAAATGTGTAGCAAGTATATCCTCCGTCTTCTTGATGCCAAAGTGTCCCATTAATCCTCCTCCATGCGCCTCCTGCAACAACAAAAGACGAATGGAGCTAGCTGGAGTGCATAGCTTGTTAGCACGAAACACAAATCCATCATTAAGGATGAACTTGTTCCAAGTTCTCCCTTCCATACAATTCTGCAATACATCTTTAAATTCAGCATCATGCACATATTGATCTTTGATGATCTCCAAACCAAATATTTTAAAGTCAAGTTGTGAAAGCATAGTATAAAGACGAGACAATGCATCAGCAATAACATTTTCTTTACCCTTCTTGTGTTTAATGACATAAGGGAAAGTCTCAATGAATTCAACCCATTTAGCAAGTCTACGGTTCAGTTTTGCTTGACTTCTAATTTGTTTCAAAGATTCATGATCAGAATGTATAACAAATTCCTTGGGCCATAAATAATGTTGTCATGTTTCTAAGGTCCGAACAAGAGCATATAATTCTTTATCATAAGTAGAATAGTTCAGACTAGGCCCACTCAATTTTTTAGAAAAGTATGCAAAAGGTTTGCCATCCTGTAATAACACACCTCCTAATCCAATTCCACTAGCATCACATTCAAGCTCAAAAGTCTTAGTAAAATCAGGAAGTTGGAGTAAAGGAGCATGTGTCAACTTATCTTTCAATATCGTGAAGGCTTCTTTGTAAGCTCGTTGAGAGGTGCAGCAATGGTGCTGGAATCTCTCACAAAACGCCTATAGAAACCAGCGAGGCCAAGAAAACTCCTCACTTGTGTTACCATTTTGGGCTGCGGCCAACTCTCAATAGCTTCAATCTTGGCTTATCAACTTCAATTCCCTGCGGAGTAACAACATAGCCAAGAAAAGATACTCAGTCGGTGCAAAAGGTGCACTTTCCAAGGTTACCAAACAAACGTGCATCACGTACAGCAATAAAAACAACACGTAAATGTTCCAAATGTTCCTCCAAAGATTTACTATAAATCAGTATATCATCAAAATAGACTACCACAAATCGTCCAATGAAAGCACGTAAAACTTCGTTCATTAACCTCATGAATGTACTAGGTGCATTAGTTAACCAAAAGGCATGACTAACCACTCATATAAACCAAACTTAGTTTTGAATGCAGTTTTCTATTCATCACCTAATTTCATACGAATTTGATGGTATCCACTACGCAAATCAACTATGGAGAATATTGTAGATCCACTCAATTCATCAAGCATATCATCTAGCCTAGGAATAGGATGACGATAACGAATAGTAATATTATTAATGCCTCTACAATCAACACACATACGTGATGTACCATCCTTTTTCGGCACTAGAATAATAGGAACAACACAAGTACTAAGGGATTCGTGAATATAACCTTTGTCGAGCAGCTCCTGGACTTGACGCATAATCTCCTTCGTCTCCTCTAGATTGGTACGGTATGGTGCACGGTTGGGTAGCGAAGCACCAGGAATTAAGTCAATCTGATGCTCAATCCCTCGGATAGGTGGTAATCCCGGTGGCACGTCTTGGGGAAAGACGTCAGCGAACTCCTGCAAAATGTCAGTAACAACAAGAGGCAAAGAGGAAGGCACGTCCTCGAATGAAAATAATGCCTCTTTGCACACAAAAGCATAGCAAACAGTTTTGCTAAAATCTAGATTATCAATATCAGATTTGCTAGCAAGTAAACATGCACTTTTCAATTTAATTCCAGAAGCAACATTTGATGGTTTATTATTAGGCTTCATGTGTTGCTCAAATTCTTTTGCCACAATCTGATTTTTACTCTGGTTTTTCTCCTGTTTTGCTTTATTAGCTGTATTAATATCATCTTTCAAAATGGAATCAGGAGTCATAGGAAGCAAAGCAATATTTTTATCCATATGAACAAGAGTATACTGATTGTTTCTACCATGGTGTACAATTTTTTTATTAAATTGCCATGGTCTACCGAGTAATAAGGAACATGCTTGCATAGGTACCACGTCACAATCAACATAATCAACATATGTAGAGATACTAAAATGCACACGAATAGTACGTGTTACCTTAACCTTGCCGCTGTTGTTGAACCATTTGATGTAGTAAGGATATGTATGTGGTCTTGTGGTGAGAGATAGCTTCTCCACCATCTCCATGCTAGCCAAGTTATTGCAGCTCCCTCCATCTATGATGACGCGAATAGAACGTTTGTTCACAAATCCCTTTCTATGGAACAAATTATGCCTCTAATTTTGCTCAGCTTGTGTGACCTGCACACTCAAAACACGTTGAGCAACTAAACATTCATACATGTCAGCGTCTTCAGGAGCCATGTATTGCGTCTCATGATCAGAATCATCTCCACCGTGTTCTTCATGTGTAATAAGAGCCAAAGTCTCCTCATCATAGTCAGTAGCGGACTCATACCCACCATCCTCAGTAGCAATCATCACACGCTGAGATTTGCATTCTGTCGCATAATGACCTCTTCCCTAACAACGACAACAAATAATATCACTTGTGTGCCCTCTTGATGCCATGGAAGAAGTAGAGCTCTGTACAGGCCCGACAGGTGTGCTCTTATTAGATAGGGGTGGTTGTGCCTGCTTTCTTGTATCACGGCTGGAGGTGGCAGATGATGGAGGTGCCGATGCAGTAGAATGTGAGGAAGTAAAGGATGCACACAGTGTCCATGAGGAAGGTCGACCTGCAGAATAGTTAGTTCGTGCCAATGCCTGTCGATCCTGCACTTCACGTTCAGCTTTACAAGCAAGGTGGAATATACGAGTGATATTATTATACTCCTTATACTCTAGAATGGTCTGAATCTCTCTACTTAATCCACCCATAAAACGTGCAAGCATAGCTTCATTATCCTCAACAATACCACATCTAATCATGCCAGTTTGTAATTCCTAATATTATTCCTCTACATAAAACGTGCAAGCATAGCTTCATTATCCTCAACAATACCACCCATAAACGCGCTTGCAATTTTTGAAGTAATTCACGTTGATAATATGGTGGAACCCAACGAGTACGCATAGCAGTTTTCAAAGCAGCCCAAGTAGTTGGAATATTATTCGGATATAATCTACGATGTTCAGACCACCACACACAAGCAAAACTAGTGAAAGCACAAAGTGCAGCAGCAACACGTCTCTCCTCGGGATATTCTAAACATGTAAAATGTTGTTAGGTTTCTAACTCCCAAGTAAGATATATATCAGGAACGTATCTACCCTCAAATTGTGGAATATTCAATTTCAGTTTAGGGAGATGGTCATGATATCGTACCTGAGGGGGAGCCCTACCATTGTGATTATTTGCATGTGGACGACCTAGTGGTTGTGGTGCGGGTGGTTGCATGTAGTTCTAATTTTGATCAACCTCATCCTCGTAATCTCCCGCATAATCATCCTCCTCGTCATCAGCAGTAGGAGCCACAGAAGTATCAATAGCAGCATCAATAGTTTGGCTAGTTGCAAGAGGGACACGGCTCGCTCGGCGGAGGGCTATTTCGCGATGTGGAGGTAGTCGTTGTTGTCGTCGTTGTTGTTGTTGTTGTTGTTGTTGTTGTTGTTGTTGTAGAGGTGCATTAGGTGCAGCCGGTGGTGGTGGTGGAAGGCACGTGAGCAATTCATTAAACTTGTTATCGATCTTTGTTTCGAACGTCTTCTCCATGCCATCTATCTTCTCCATGGCCTCTTCAAATCTGTTTAGCACATCTTGCACCTGTCCACTCATCATTTGCTGAAATTTATCATGCAACTCCTTATTTGTCATGTTCTCCCAGTCAGTCTCGTCAGCTTGTGATCCTGCCATAGTTAGCAGCAATAGAAACACACAAGAATATGATCCTACAGACTACTAACAAGAGGTGGTGGTGGGTGTCACAAATCCATCAAGCAAATCTCAAATTCTTACCAGTTCTTACCCAGCAGCAGGCGGTGATCGGCAACCGTAGTAGTCAAAACTCTCAAAGCTTGGATAGAGCGATTACCAGTGAGATTCAAACATACGATGTAGATGTATGTGGAGCTGGGAAGGCTTATAATATGGTAGCAAAAATGGTCAGCAATAATCAATTCAGAGATGCAAAGTTGAATAAACTCTCAACAGCGGTACTATGCTGGTCCTAGGCTAGACCGTGCTAGAGACGCGAGCATAGAACACTAACAAAATCACGGTGCTGCACGTAAACAAGGGAGGAGCACACTCTGAATTTTTTTCTCTTTTTTTTCTCTTTTTTGCACTTTTTCTCTCTTTTTTTGGCTCCGCAACAATTTTTTTTTTGAAAAAGTCTACAAATGGTCTAAAAACTGCCTAGCTAGAATTTTCCAGACTTAGTATTTTTTGAGTTTGGAACTATTTTTCTACTGCGGGTAGCATAGAAGTTGGAGAGTCTGACTTGGTCACAACTCGTACTATCGCGTGATGAGGAACTCAAAAATAAAGGAACAAATATTGGACTCAGACTAGGACTGGTGGCGAAGATGAATCTGGTGGAACTCGGACTGGTGGCGGCGATGAATCTGGTGGAACTCAGACTGGTGGCGGATATATGTTGCAGGTGGACTCGGATTGGTGTGATGGCGGCAGATAGGTGGTGGCGTATATGTCAGCAGCGATGATGATGATGCGGTGGTGATATATGGCAGCGGCGACGTGACAACCTGTGAACAGAACTCGAAACTCTAAAGGACTAGACGCTAAGACCAGCTACTTGACACGACGATGCAACCCCAAATTCAACAAAGCAAATACAGAAAAGATTATGCAAAGGCTCAGATTGGTTCGGATAGGATGAATGAATCTTTTTTTGGCTTTTCCATGGACTATAGGTATGAAGAACAGACTTGATCAAAACTATGAAAAAACTGTAAAATCTCACTGAGCAACCTGGAAATCTGATACCACTTGATAGAGGTGAGGTGTCCCGATCTTTCGATGAGATGATAACGATCGATTTGGTGGAGACGACTTTGATGATCGGACTACAAACGTGCATGACGTTGTGCCTTAGCAATCTCTAAACCAATCTCCCGAGGTTACTGACGACGCTGGAAGCACGATCAGCCTGACCACAATGGTCTACTCCTGCAGGCATTCGAAGAACAACCAAGAATACGATAATGCAATCTGAATATTGTGAATATAGATGAAGTATTGATAAAGGTGGGGATCCGACAGCGGTCTTGGTCTGGTTGTTGGACACAAACGAAGTACACAAAGTTGCAATGGATAACTATTAACTAAACAAATCCCAAAGTCTAAACAATGCCCTAAAGGCTGTATATATGGAGGAAGAGGGGGGAAATTGGTGGCCCTTGGAGGAGGGGTTCGAAACCAACACTAACTCTTGTTACTCCACACATACGGACTCTAAAAACAGACTATACTTAAGTATTTTGAAAATACATGGGCCTTTCCCAATAATAAGGTGACACAGCACCTAGAATAGCCTTCGGACGAAATTTATGAAGTGGCATCTTGTATATTTCGTCCAAGGCTTCATGCACTCCTTATGGTGGCTTCAAAGTCCTGAAATCATCACTTGTAACTCCGTTCTTGATCCCCTTGCGCATGCCATCATCTCCATGCTTGGTCTTGCTCCAGTGTTCATCCCTCTTATCCATGCCAGGCCCTTCATTTGTAAGCAAAACGAATGTAGGCAGCATCATATTCTCATGAACATTAGAATCATTACCAAGAAATGAAAGTACCTGATAATTTAATTGGCATGCGCGAGCTCTAGTAATTGGTCCAGTATGTATAGCATCAGGGGCTGTGGGTGTAACAATGGTACTGATCTCCTCATCAGTTAGGTAGCCTGCACCGAGTGAATCTCCTGAGGATATCGCATGAGAAGGCCAAACACCAACGACCCCAGGAGGCGACGTGAACGGGGCGGGCCCGCCAGACAGAGCTCGGCCGTTGGGTTTGTCGACGTTGCAAGGACGGACCCGAGCATAGACATCGTGCCCATGAAAGGTATTCTTCGGGATCGTTGCTTTCGTTGAACTTGGGCATGGTGAACTTGAGCTTGCCGTAGCGTTTCTCTTTATTATGTTGGGGTCGGGGATGATGACACCCATGTTGTAGATGATTGTTCAACTCATGGTGCTCTTGTCGCGGAGGGTTGTCAACCTCGTGTTGCTCTTGTCGCGGAGGATTCCCATTATTTTCATGCTCTTGATGAACTTGATGGTCTTAGCGAGCTTGTGGAGGAGCGCATTGAGCTCGAGGAGGAATTAGACGATGCATGCGAGCTTGAAGTCGTCGTTCGTGAATTTCCTCGCGAAGTGCTTCCTCTTCTTCACGAGATTGACGGCCTCGGTTGGCAACGGCTCAACTCGCACCGCGTAGAGCTTGTTGCGCCTCAAGTGCTTGAGCGTCACGGAGTTGTTGTTCTTGATGTTGAGTCTCGGCATCTTGTGCATTTTGGTGTAGATCCGCGCATTCTTCCTCTTCATGTTGGCGTTGTTGTTGTCGTTCTCGAGCTAGCGCAAAGGCTTCTTCGGCTTGACATCGTCAGTGCTCTTGAGAGTCGGTGTCCCGACATGGATTGAGGTTTGCTTGACGGTCGGTGCGCGCGGCTCGATGAAGAGTGTTCGATGTCGGTGTACTTGAGCCGGAGAGGGTAAAGTTGGAATGGCGACTTGAATGGATCCTTCTTGAAGTGGAAGAAGAGAGGCTGAGCAACAAAGCACGAATCTCGTCCATCCTTGCGTCATTCTCTTGCTTGTGATCGTCGAGCTTGTGGTCAAAGTAGTCCCTTGTACGTTGCTCGGGAAGTCGTAAGTCGGCGGCAAGGTTGTCGATGCGTTCACTCATAGCTTGTTGCTCTTGGTGCAAAGCACGTTGTGCACCAAAGAGGTGACTCTTGGTGACGAAGGAGTTCATGTCGTCGTCTTGCTCCATGAAGAGTGGGTTGGTAGAAGTACTTGGCCTATCCATCATTCCAAGACAAATGTGAGTGGTAGAAAGAGAAGAACGAGTACCAAATGTACCTTTACCGAAGTTGAAAGTGGATCGAGGATCACTCCAATGTAGGACAAGGAAATAGCACAATTGGTACGAGTTCTTGTCGGTTTCTCACACCTACACAAGTAAAAGATTTTGGTGGAGCTTGGTTAGGATGGTGGCACAAAATTTGATGTAATTGTAAGTGAGCTTCAATAATGTTGGAAAAGATTCGCAAGATGCAATGTAACAAGTAGACCAAGCATGTAAGGTACACGGAAACACACACGCAAAAAGATAAGTGGGGTTGTGCAACCAAGGGTGAGCCAAAATGTGGAATCCACGAAAATGCTCTTGTTGCACAACACTAGAGAGACGCTAGCACGATTGCATGATAGGCGGATACAAGAACTTGTGCACAACCTACTTAGCAAAAATGTAACGACTTCCATCCCAAATACTTTGTATGCAATGTGTTGTTATGATATGATCCAAGATGATCGAGTATGACAATCTTAATGTTGTATGATGCTATGGTTCTTGCTTAAAAGCTCTTTGCTTATCCTTCCTCTTTGCTTAAAAGCTTGTTTGGTCTTTGATATTTGAGCTCTTTTCTCATGCAATGCTTGACAAACCAAGATAGCAAGTGAGTATGCGATGACAACTTTGTGACACAAGAGATGATACCAATATAGGCAAAAATGATGTACGTATGCTATGGGAAGTATGATCACTAATGTGCACAAGTCTTGTTGCCGGCAATACTCAATGGCTAGTCTCGATGGGTAAGTAATGCAAAGGAGTAAGGCTATGATGGCTATCAATGTAATGGCAAGAGTGATATGTCCAATACCAAGATGAGGTTACCGGTCTTGCTTCCGATATGGTGTCAAAATGGTGGAACGAATACCAAGTCATAGTCGAGGTGGTCGTTGTTGATGACGCGTCCGTGGCGAAAATGAGCAGCGGTGATGTCGATGTCGAACCGTACCTAGATAGCCGAAACACAAAAGGATACGGTACCGCAACTCAAATTCTCAAACCTCAAAGTAGCAATTGTGTCGGAGAGCGTCCAAAAATAGTTGGGTTATGTGGAAATGGTGGAGGTATGCGGAAGTATATATGGTATATGTTGACCACCAGAACAAAATTTGGTGGAATTTGGCGGAGATGTGGAAGTAGTGCAAACTTTCTATCGAAGCCGGAAGTTCCGGGCAGGACGGAGGGTCCGGGGACCGGAGGTTCCGGGGAAGGCCGGAAGGTCTGGGGGCTGGAATGTCCGGGCTGGACCGGAAGTTCCGGTGGTTGGGATTCTGCCAAGAACAGAGACTTGGGGATCGTGGATTTCAATGGAAAAACTTGGGGAAAAGCCCAAATCCGAAGGGGAAAAAGAAGAAATTGGAGGAAAAGAAGGTGGGGAGGCTAGATCTACGAGCCACACACAAACTTCACGAATCAAAACCAACAAAATCTCAATACACGAACAAATCACAAAAAAAATTTGGGGCTATTTTTGGTGGGGATTTTCGGATTAGGACGAAAAACAACAAAATTAGGCTAGAAACACAACGAGGAGGCTCCGAAATCGTGATCAACATGGCTCTAGATACCAAGATGATATAGGGTAGAACCCTAGTGGCCCGATCTTTCATGAATGGAGCGGATCCCGCGAAGAACACGATGAACACGAAGAGGGGGAACGAGGAAAAACGGGGGAAAACACAAGGGGAAACACAAGAGGAACACTCAAACTAACAAGAACAAGTCACACATGTGCTAGATCCTCGGGTACATAGAATGATACACGAATCCACGGACAACTAAGGACGATACAAAAGGGTAGCCGGTTCTTCTCCGTGAGGAGGTCTTGAATCCACAAGGGGATCTTCCCATAAAGGGGTCTTGAATCCAAGGTGGATCTTCTCTGTAGAGGGGCCGCGGTCTCTCTCGTGGAGTAGATCCGATATGGATGAGCAATGCTCTATCTCTCAATGAGCTAAACCAATGCTAACCCTAGAAAGTTGTACGGGATAGAGTATATATAGTCTAGGTGACGAAAGCGTACACGGGCCTCGGCCCAAGTGGCTGCACGCAGGCAGGGCCGGAAGTTCCGGGCGCCGGAGGTTCCGGGGAGTGTCCGGCCTAACCAGAGAGCTGGCGCGGTGGAGATGTGCTGGCATCCAGGGGCCGGAAGGTCCGGGCAGGCCGGAGGTTCCGGGCGGCGGAAGGTCCGGGATGGGGTCCGGGCTAACCCGAGAGTTGGCATGCCTGGGTTGGTCAATGTCATCGGCGGACGGAAGCTCCGGGTCGGCCAGAAGGTCCGGGGGCCGGAAGTGCCGGGCTCAGGCCGGAAGTTCCGGGCTGTCCAGAGTGTTGACGCCTGTCTCTTCTTCTACAGTCCTCAGCTCCGAGTCTTGAGCGTTGTACCTGATGACACATAGTATCTCGGACTTAGGCAGTAGCCATGTCTCACTTGAAGAGCGGGAAAACTCAAGTAGGAGTGATGTCACCTCGGATTGAATAGCACATGCCCTAGCCCTTGTCATTGGTCCACCTGGAGCTTGGATAGTTGAGGTGGCGTCCATGTGGATGGTCGTGGGATGCTCCGCATCATCTCCCCTCCCTTGGGGAAGATCCGTCCTCGGATCGAGTTCTTCATCACCATGGAAGGGAGAGAGATCTTTGATGTTGAAGATGTCGCTCACGTTGTATTTGTCCCGTGGGAGGTCGATCTTGTAAGTGTTGTCGTTGTAGCGTGCGAGCACCTTGAAGGGTCCATCGGCTCGAGGTCGAAGCTTGGACTTGCGTTCTTGTGGAAAGCGCTCCTTGCGAAGGTGTAGCCACACGAGATCACCAATGTTGAAGACCATAGGTTGCTTGTTGACGTTGAGCTTGGTCGCAAGGCGTTGTACTTGGCGCTCGATGGTGTTTCTTGTATCTTCATGCACCTTCTTGATATGGGTCGCTCGTGCACTTGTGTCCAAATTGATTCGCTCTTGGAGTGGTAGAGGTAGAATGTCCAATGGTGACAAAGGGTTGAATCCGTAGACGACCTCTAAAGGGGACTTGCCGGTTGTTGAGTGTCTTGCTCGGTTGTAGGCGAACTCGGCGATGGGTAGACACTCCTCCCACTCCTTGATATTCTTCTTGATGAGTACTCGAAGTAGAGTGGAGAGTGTGCGGTTTGTCACCTCCGTTTGGCCGTCGGTTTGAGGATGGTACGCCGTGGAGAAGAGTAGCTTGATTCCGAGCTTGGCGCATAGGGTCTTCCAAAAGTAGCTAAGGAACTTGACGTCGCGGTCCGAGATGATAGTCTTTGGCACACCATGTAGACGCAATATTTCCCTACAAAAGAGATTAGCCACATGTGAAGCATCGTCTATCTTGTTACAAGGAATAAAGTGTGCCATTTTTTAGAAACGGTCCACAACGACAAATATGGAATCTTTCCCATTGCGAGTCCTAGGCAAACCAAGTACAAAGTCCATGCTAATGTCTTCCCAAGGTTGGTATGGAATCGGTAAAGGCATATAGAGACCATGAGATTGAGCTTTGGACTTAGCTTTGCGACATGTAGAACACCGGTTGGTGAAGCGATTGACGTCCCGAAACATCTTTGGCCAAAAGTAGCTCTTGGAGAGCATGGCGAACGTCTTGTCGCGTCTGAAGTGTCCCATTAAGCCTCCTCCATGAGATTCCTGCAAAAGGAACAAACGAAGCGAGGACTCAGGAATGCAAAGTTTTTTAGCTCTCATAAGGTAGCCATCTTTGATGTAATAGCGTTCCCAAGATGTATTCGACAAACACTTGGCATAAGGAATGGCAAAAGTTGTATCATGCTCATATAAGTCTTTGATATGCTCGAAGCCAATGATATCTAACTCAAGTTGTGTCACAAGCATGCAAATGCGGGAAAGAGCATCCGCTACTATGTTTTCTTTACCTTTGATGTACTTGATGACATATGGAAAAGACTCAATAAATTCACTCCATTTAGCATGATGCTTGTTCAACTTAGTTTGTCCCTTAAGATACTTGAGAGTCTCATGATCGGTATGAATGATAAACTCATGGGGACGAAGGTAGTGTTCCCGTTCATGCAAAACGCGGACTAAAGCATATAGCTCTTTGTCATAGATGGGGTAGTTGAGTTGCGCTTCGGAAAGTTTCTCACTAAAGTAAGCTATGGGGCGCTTCTCTTGCATTAACACACCTCCTATGCCATTACCACTAGCATCGCAATGAATTTCAAAAGGTTTGTCAAAGTTGGGTAAAGCAAGCACGGGAGCATGAGTAAGCAAATTCTTAAGCTCATTGAATGCGGTATCTTGGGATGGTCCCCAAACAAAAGGCGCATTCTTCTTGCTCAAAGCATGCAAAGGGGAAGCAATGGTGCTAAAATCCTTTACAAAGCGACGATAGAAACCCGCAAGGCCAAGGAAACTACGCACTTGATGCAAGTTGGTTGGTTGCGGCCAAGTCTTAATAGCATTGATCTTGGACTCATCTACATGAACACCCTTAGAAGAGACAACAAATCCTAAGAAAACGAGCTTATCAACACCAAAAAGGCATTTCTCCATATTAGCATAGAGACGCTTTTTCCTAAGAGTTTGCAAAACGGTGCGGACATGGGTGACATGCTCTTGGATAGATTTGCTAAACACAAGAATATCATCAAAGTAGACCACAACAAATATACCAATGTAAGGGCGAAAGACATGATTCAGGAGGCGCATAAAAGTGCCCGGTGCTTCCAAAAGACCCATAGGCATGACTAACCACTCATACAAACCAAACTTGGTTTTGAAGGTGGTTTTCCATTCATCACCCTCTTGTATGCGGATTTGATAGTAACCACTCTTAAGATCAATTTTGGAAAATATAGTGGCACCGCTAAGCTCATCAAGCATATCATCTAGGCATGGAACGGGATACCTATAACGAACGGTGATAGCATTGATAGGTATACAATCGGAGCACATGCGAAAACTACCATCACGTTTTGGCACAAGAATGACCGGAACGACACAAGGGCTCAAACTTTCACGCACATGTCCAGGGTCTATGAGATGTTTTACTTGCCTCTGAATTTCTTTGGTTTCTTTGGGGTTGACGCGGTAGGGAGCTTTGTTTGGAAGTGGTGCTCAGGGGATCAGGTCGATTCGGTGCTCAATGCCTCGTAGAGGAGGTAGTCCCGGAGGTAGCTCATCGGGAAAAACATCTTGAAATTCCTGCAAAAGAGAAGACAACACTAGAGGAAGAGTGTGAGAGGTGTTAGTTTGTGGTGCATTGTCCTTGCACACGATGACGTAGTGTAGGACACTAGATGGGTTCTCACACACTTCTCTCATCTCACGTTTGGTGGCAAATAGAACTAGGTTCTTGTTTTCGCTCATCGTGGAGGCACTCAATTTGGGCTTGTGGCGCTCACTCTCTTTTTGGTGACTCACTCTCTCACCATTCTCTCAACGATGGGTGCTATGCTTGTTGGCGATCACTTGACTTGGCGACATTGGACGAAGGACGTACTCCTTGCCCTTCATCTTGAAGATGTAGTGGTTCGTTCGACCATTGTGGACGACTCCTCTACCGAATTGCCATGGCCGTCCAAGGAGAAGATGACAAACGGTCATTGGAACGACATCGCACTCCAAGGTGTCTTCGTAGGCGCCGATCTTGAAGGAGACTTGTACTCGGTGCTCGACTTGGATGGTGCCGGAGTCACTAAGCCATTGCACTTTGTATGGATGTGGATGCTTCGCCTTGGGCAATTGGAGCTTGGAGCAAAGTTCTTCACTTGCGAGATTGTGACAACTCCCTCCATCGATGATGACCTTGACGGATCGTCCATTGATGCCGGCCTTGGTGTGGAATATGTGGCATCGTTGGTCTTCTTCTTGGTGATGTTGGAGAGTCAAGACTTTTGAGACAACAAGTGCGGGACTTGAGTCTTCATCACAAAAGACTTGTTCTTCTTCATTGTTCACTTGGTGGTGCATGGCGACTTGCTCAAGTGCTTCCATTTCACCTTCACTCATGGAGTCATCAGTGCCATCTTCGTTGAAAACCATGGTCCGCTTGTTGGTGCACTCGTAGGACTTGTGGCCTCGGCCTCCGCAAGTGAAACACTTGAAGGAACTCGTCTTGACAGTCTCATCGGTTGGGGTTGATGATGATGAAGCTCTCGGCTTGAAGTTGCCCGTAGTAGGGTTGCTTGTAGTTGGAGAAGCTTTCTTGGAAGTCGACTTGTCGATGTTGGAAGTAGAAGGTCTTGTAGTCGGTGTTGGAGTCGTTGAAGCTTGGTTATTGGAGAAGCCGTAGGACTTGGATGAGAACTTGGCATACTTGAAATCATCTTGCACTTGGCATTCCGCTTTGGTAGCTTGGTGCACTAGCTCGATGAGATTTGAGTATGGTTGGAAGTCGGCGATCTTCTTGATAGGATGATTGAGTCCATTCAAGAAACGTGCCATTGTTTGCTCATCATCTTCCGTGACATTGGCTCGTATCATGGCAATATCCATCTCCTTGTAGTACTCTTCAACGCTCTTGGTTCCTTGCTTGAGTTGTTGGAGTTTCTTGAAGAGGTCGCGGTTGTAGTAGGTAGGCACGAAGCGTGCTCTCATGACATCCTTCATTTGTGCCCAAGTAGTGATGGGTGGTTCACCTCTTGCCTCACGGCGCTCTATGATTTGTTCCCACCAAATGAGGACATAGTCTTGGAACTCAAGGGATGCCATCGCGATCTTCTTCTCTTCTTCATAATTGTGCAAACAGAAGATCTTGTCAACTTTCAATGCCCATGAAAGGTATTCTTCGGGATCGTTGCTTCTGTTGAACTTGGGCATGGTGAACTTGAGCTTGCCGTAGCGTTGCTCTTCATTGTGTTGGGGCCGGGGATGATGACGCCCATGTTGTAGATGATTGTTCAACTCATGGTGCTCTTGTCGCGGAGGGTTGTCAACCTCGTTTTGCTCTTGTCGCGGAGGATTCCCATTATTTTCATGCTCTTGATGAACTTGATGGTCTTGGCGAGCTTGTGGAGGAGCGCGTCGAGCTCGAGGAGGAATTAGACGATGCATGCGAGCTTGAAGTCGTCGTTCCTGAATTTCTTTGTGAAGTGCTTCCTCTTCTTCACGGGCTTGACGGCCTCGGTCCGCAATGGCTCGACTCGCATCGCATAGAGCTTGTTGCGCCTCAAGTGCTTGAGCGTCACGGAGTTGTTGTTCTTGACGTTGAGTCTCGGCATCTTGTGCATTTTGGTGTAGACGCGCGCGTTCTTCCTCTTCATGTTGGCGTTGTTGTTGTCATTCTCGAGCCTTCGCTGTGGGTTGGTGTAGGACGAATCGCGCCCGTCTTGTTTTCTTTCTTATCCTGCGCAAAAATAGAAAGTAATGTAGGGCCCCGCGGGGGTGTATTAGAACTGCTGATGTTTAACCATCGCGTTGTTTCTGCTTTTTCTGCGTCGTGTTTTTGCGTCACGCACCCATGTGCGGGAACTATTTTAGCTCGGTGGGGCTTGGTGCGGTCCTCGCCTCCCAAGGCCGTGACCTCCTCGTGCGCTTCGTGCCCTGCAAGGATAGGTAGGAGGGGTAACTTACGGTCTTAGTTGTGGGGGCGATCGGCCCAGGTCCTGCGCTCGTGTCACGATGCCCGTGGGGCATGGACCGGGACGGGTGCTCCCGCAGAGGACTCGGATAGGAAAGCTCCAAACGATCGGGGCAGAAAACACTCGCGAGGGCGCCCGCGAACCTCCCTCGCGAGACTTGTGCAAGAGAAAACGAGGCGAGCGAGCGAGAAAGACAAAGAGTCACAAGCCAGGAACGTCAGCAACTCCAATAAAACTTCAAACGGCAATAAACAAGCCAACTGCAGAAAGCAAATGGGAAAGCCGCGTCCGGCACCTATTCTAGTCTTCGACATCTTCTCACCAGCGCGGAGCTAAGTGCTGGCACTGGGCATGGGCGGGAGCCCCCGAGGCCCGAGGGTGGCACTCCGGGGACTCCGGGCGTGTACAGCCCCACTCATTATTACGTGAGAGTGTCACGGGCGGCGAGCTTCACAGGCATCGGGCCTTTCTCGAAATGCGGCAGCTTCATAGGCACCGGGCCTTTCCCAAAACACAGCTTCACAGGCATTCGCCTTCTTCACAGGCACCGGGCCTTTTCCAAAACACAGCGGCTTCACAGGCATTCGCCTTCTTCACAGGCACCGAGCCTTTTCCAAAACGCAGCGGCTTCACAGGCATTCGCCTTCTTCATAGGCACCGGGCCTTTTCCAAAACGCAGCGGCTTCATAGGCATTCGCCTTCTTCACAGGCACCGGGCCTTTCCTAGGCGCTAGGCCTTGCTCAGGGATAGAACCTCCGGAGATGTTGAATGTTCCACGCGTTCTGGATGGGTACCCCCTCCGTGGTCTCCAAGCGCGCGGATGTAAGTGCATCTAGTGCCACCCCTAGTTGGTTTTGGAGTATTGACAACAAACCTGGTTGAGGGACTAATGTGTTTGTGAGAATTGCAGGATAACACAGGTAGTAGTCCCTCAATGATTCGGTTTTCCTACCAGAGATGACCCCTTAAAATGTATGAAGACATTGAAGTCAAAGGTGGTATGTGAAGACATTCACATTGAAGACTATGACAAGAGAAGACATTGTGTGAAGACTGTGGAGCGCAAAAACTTAGATGTTTCTTCATTCTTTTTCTTCTTTGTTGAGTTATAGGAACCACCGTACTATTAAGTGGGGTCCAAGAGAACCAGTCAGAATGAGAGCAAATCTTATCCAGAGTTGGATAAGTCAGCTTTGCTTGTAGCCCAAGTAAAGTTGCCGTGTGTGTTTGAAATCTGACCTGGAACACGTGTTAGTTCCTTAGTGACCAAGGGTCATTTTGGACAAATCAGGTCGGGTTGCCTAGTGGCTATAAATAGCCCACCCCCTACAACAATAAACGGTTGGCTGCTCAGAGTTAGTGTACGGCTTTTGTCGTTTGAGAGCAAGCCACCTTGAAGCCTTTGAGAGAGAATTCCTTGCGAGGATAAAGCCCTAATCACCCAGAGCCAAAGAGTGTTATGCATCACTGAAGTCTTCCTGTCTGTGTGATCTCAAGACTTATTACACTTGAGGACTGTGAATCCTCCAGCTGGTTAGGCGCCGCGTTCTGAGCATCCAAGAGTCATTGTTGATCGCCGGTGAACGAAGTATGTGAAGGTTTGGGAGTCTACCTTGAAGACTTACCAGAGTGATTGGGCGAGGACTGGGTGTCCTTAGCTCAAGGGGAATAAGGTGAAGACGCGGTCTTCTGAGTTGAATCTCAGCCTCCCTAACCAGACGTACAGTTGTCACAGCAACTGGAACTGGTCCAACAAATCATTGTCTTCAACGAGTCACTGGTTTCATCCTTCCCTTTCCTTTACTTACTGTTGGCCCTGGTGAAGTTATTGTGTGATTGCATTATCTTTTGTCTTCACTGAGTGACTGCTTGTTCTGATTGGCTTCACAATATCTTCCTATCTGATCTATACTGCCTAGCTGCTATTAGTCATTGTACTTTCACTTCATTGAATATTTGACTATGGCTTGCTTAGTTTAGTCTACCTTCCGCTGCATGGTAATAGGTTTATTTCTATCGTTTGTCTTTGAAACTTCCATGTTTTGAAGACTTTCATAAAAATCGCCTATTCACCCCCCTCTAGTCGATCACTAGCACTTTCAATTGGTATCAGAGCAAGGTACTCCCTTGTTCTGTGTGATTCGGTTTAACCACCTGGAGTTTTAGCTATGTCGACTGCAAGGATAATCAAAGTCTCCGCTGCGTGCCCAGTCTTCGATGGAACTGAATATCCCTACTGGAAGAATAAGATGCGCATGCATCTTGAAGCCATTGATGTCGACCTATGGTATGTCATCAAGAATGGCGTTCCCAAGGCTGGTGAAGGTGTCACCACAGCTGATGTCAAGAAGTTCGTTCAACTGGACTCCACTGCCAAGAACATCATCTGTGGTCATCTGACCAAAGGATAGTATGGCCATGTGAGTGCTTTGGAAACATCTAAGCTAGTCTAAGACTGGCTCTCCAAGGTCAACGAAGGCGTCTCAACCCAGAGAGATCAGAGAATCAGTGTCCTTCGCAACCTCTTCAACCGCTTCAAGAGAAATGACGATGAGAATGTCCAGCTCACGTTTGATCGACTCACTGACATCACAAATGAGCTTCAAGCCCTCGGCGCTACTGAGATCACCAAGCATGAAGTCGTCAAGACACTCCTGAGATCACTTGACAGCTCGTTTGACACCCTAGCCCTGATGATTCAAGAACGTCCTGACTTCAAGACACTCGATCCGTCTGACATACTTGAGAGGCTCAACACACATGAGTTTCAGCTTTCTGAGAAAAGAGACATCTATGGTCCCAACTATGGGCGAACTCGTGCCTTGAAGGCAAAAGCTGTCTCCTCATCTGAAGAAGAATCTGACAGCAGTTCTGATGATCCTGAAGACATTGGAAAGGAGCTTGCTATGCTTGTGAAGAAGTTCCAAAAATTCACCAAGAAGAAAGGCTTCAGAAAGTCCTCACGATCAAGCTCAAGGAATGATGAAGCTTCTGCTCATGACTACAAGAAGAGAACATGCCACAAGTGCAAGAAACATGGCCACTACATCTCCGAGTGTCCGCAGTGGGACAATGAGAACAAGAAGAAAAAGAAGAGCAAGGAGTATGATTCTGACGACAAGAAGAATAAGAAATACTCAAAGCTTCTTCCAAGTCTTCCTCAAAGTCTTCATCACACAAGAAGATCTCATCTGGCAAGGCTCGTGCGTTTGTTGGCAAGGAAATGGATTCAGAGGAGGAGTCCGCTTCTGAGGAGGCGGAGGTGGAGTCTGAGGAGGAGTCCGATTCTGGCGTGGCAAGTCTGGCTACAGCCTACGTTGCCAAGTCCATCTTCAACACTGAAGACAATGACTCCGTCACCAACGCCGATGCTAATGACAAGGACAACTCCACTCCCACCTACTGCTTCATGGCACACGGTGCCAAGGGTACGACACCAGTTGCTTCAGAATGGATTATTGATAGTGGGTGTACTAATCACATGACTGGCAAGCGAAGTCTTCTTATGGACTCAACCTTACGTCCATCTGACAGAAGTCACATCACATTTGCTAACACTGGTAAAAGCAAGGTATTGGATCTAGGTAGAGTTGCAATCTCAAGGGATCAACACATGGATAAAGTCATGATTGTTGAATCCCTTGGTTTCAACTTAATGTCTGTCTCAATGCTTTGCGATTTAAACATGATTGTGATGTTTGGAAAATATCGTTGCCTTGTTCTAATGGAATCTGACAAGTCTCTAGTTTTTGAAGGGTATCGGAAAGATGATTTGTACATGGTAGATTTCTCAGCAGGACCACAACTTGCCGTATGTCTTCTAGGAAAAGCTTCAGAATGTTGGCTCTGGCATCGGAGGCTAGGGCATGCTGGCATGAGGAACTTGCAAACTCTTGCAAGAAAGAAGCATGTCATAGGCATCTGAAAGTGCGTTATATCGACTAGAGGGGGGGGTGAATAGGCGATTTTTATGAAAGTCTTCAAAACGTGAGAGTTGTGAAGACAAACAGTGAAGATCATGCCTATTACTATGCAGCGGAAGTTAGATTACACTAGGCCAGCCATGGTCATGTATTCAATAGAGTGAAAGCGCAATGACAAACAGCTTTAGTGTAATAAGGATCAGGTAGGAAGAAGTTATGAAGCCGAACAGATCATACATTCATGTTGTGAAGACAAAAGATAAAGCAAGCATGCAATGGCTTCACAATGAATAACTGTAAGTGAAAGGAAGTGAAGATGAAACCAGTGACACGTTGAAGACAATGATTTGTTGGACCAGTTCCAGTTGCTGTGACAACTGTACGTCTGGTTGGAGCGGCTAGGTATTTAAACCAAAGGACACACAGTCCCGGACACCCAGTCAAGGACACTTAGTCCAAGACACCCAGTCCTCACCGTTTTCTCCTTGAGCTAAGGTCACACAGACCTCGCCCAATCACTCAGGTAAGTCTTCAAGGTAGACTCCCAAACCTTCACAGACTTCGTTCACTGACAATCCACAATTTCTCTTGGATGCTCAGAACGCGACGCCTAACCGTCTGGAGGATGCACAGTCCTCAAGTGTAATAAGTCTTCAGATCACACAGACACGAAGACTTAAGTGATGCCCAATTTACTCTGGCTCTGGGTGGTTAGGGCTTTTCTCCTCACTGGGAATTTTTCTTTCAAAGGCTTCGAGGTGGGTTGCTCTCAAACGACAAAAGCCGTGCACTGAAATCTGAGCAACCAACCGTTTATGGTTGTGGGGGGTGGACTATTTATAGCCACTTGGCAACCCGACCTGATCTGTCCGAAATGACTCTGGGTCACTAAGGAACTGACACGTGTACCAACAGTCGAATTTTGAACTCACACGGCAACTTTACTTGGGCTACAAGTAAAGCTGACTTGTCTGACTCTGGACAAGATTTTCTCTCAAAGTCTTCGCTCGAAGACATAGGATTTGAATTAGGCATCACTTCAGTCATTCTGACTGGTTCTCTTCGACCCCACTTAACAGTACGGTGGTTCCTATGACACAACATGAATGAAATAAAACTACGAAGGATCTAGGTCTTCGAGTTCCAAAAGCTTCATAGGGAGTCTTCTCATGTCATTGTCTTCAATATGAATATCTTCATAAACCACCATTGTCTTCAATGTCTTCGTACATTTTTAGGGGTCATCTCTAGTAGTAAAACCGAATCAATGAGGGACTTCTACCTGTGTTTTCCTGCAATTCTCACAAACACATTAGTCCCTCAGCTAGGTTTGTCGTCAATACTCCAAAACCAACTAGGGGTGGCACTAGATGCACTTACAATCTCCCCCTTTTTGGTGATTGATGACAAAGTAGTTGAAGTTTTCAACGGGAAACATAATTTGTGAAATTGTAAAAGAATTGTCTTCATAAGTTGCAAGGGCTCCCCCTGAAGATGTGCATATAAGTAATTTGCTTCTTGAATGCAAATGCACATGGCAGGTTGTATTTGTGGAGATCCACTTCAACTTATGACAATCCACTATGCATGTGAAAGTATATGAAGATAATGACATGCATAATGGAAAATGGACGTCTGCAGAATGAGATGAGTGCGGAATTTATCTTCGCAAAACGGAGTGACAAACAGGTAGCAGACGACCATCAAGGCTAAGTGTTACAACTCAATGAAGCAAATGTAGCCAAAAAAAGGGAGTTGTAAGCACGAAGCAAAATGTAGCAAAATATGAAGGCACCCGCCCATAGTGACCCGCTTGAAGACTATAACCATCATATGCTTCTCCCCCTTTTGTCAGTGATGACCAAAAAGGTTTGAAGACATAGAGGTTTCTACGCGTTCCCAGGCGCAGCAGGGTCGGTGGAGTTGTTTGGCGGCGGTGCAGACGAGCTTGGTGCAGATTCGACACACGTTGAAGCAGGTGGAGATGATGTCATGTCGTCTTCTTCTTCAATAATCCGGGCAAACACGGTGGCAGCAGAAGAAGAGAACTCTGACTCTTCAAGTGATGGTGTGCTGCGCATCACCGCTCTTCTTGGAGGCGTGGAGTCAAATTTGAAGTGCTCTGTGAAGCCATCCTCATGCAGTTCAGTTTCAGGGCACATCATGGTGAGGCCCTTCCAAGTGCGGCGACAGGTCTCGTGTGTGAAAAATGCATTCTTGGTTGCCAGATTTCTGATGCGATTGACGTCTTGCATGATGCTTCTCATCTGCCTCTTGAGCCAGTCGTGATGCCTATCCTGCTTTTGGTGAAGAGCCACAAGAAGCTCTCTGTCATTGAGTGCACGAGCGCGCTTCTTGGGTCTCTTTGCAGCTGTGCTGTTGGTTGCTTCAGTTGATGCAGGGGCACGTGTGGTGCCAGCCATTGGATACACTCGGGAGAGAGCTTCAACACCTTCAATATTTTGAGTGAAGCTTTGGTGTTCTGCATTCTGAAGACTTAGTGGTTGCTTGGCCGGCTCTGGATATATTGCTTCAGCAGATGTGTCCACATCTGGCAAAAATATCCTATGATTGCGGGCTGAGGGTTGATAGGAGATTGCAGAGTAAAGCTTGATCAGCCTCATAACCCAAGGAGCATAAAACTTTAATCCAAACAGTTCTAAAGCAGACGCTGCAAATTGACGGATGAAGAGATCCTGTGCATTGAAGCATTTGCCATGAAGAATGCAGAAGATGAGAGTCTTCATTGCACCATCAATTGTCGCATATCGAGAGTGTCCCTTGACTGGCCATAGAGTCCGCCTTATGATACGATATATTGTTCTGGGCAAGTACTCTAAGTCTTTAACGAAGAACCTAGTTGGATAGGGTGCATTCGGAGGAAGTGGCTTCATCATTGAGAGCATCTGACTCATATCTGGCTCAGGACGCTGAAATATGCTCTCAATTGCTTCAGCATGGAGTTGGCACCCTTCTTCAAAGAATTCGCCAGGAGTGGGAAGGCCGGTAAGCTCAATTAGGTCGAAAGCATTGGCTTCATGATGGATATTGCCTGTCATCCACTCCAGAATCCATGTCTTCGGATCTCTGTTATAGCCTTTGATATGCACAGTGGCATAGAACTGGAGCAGAAGCTCTTCGTTCCAGTGCTCTTCATCAGTGATAAATGGCAGCAAAACCACTTGCTTGAAGCAATCCAGTGCTTCTTCCAGACCAAGCAGACCAGCAACAGCTTCAACCTCAAGGCGCTTGTGAGGAAAGATGCGGCCTTGGTTGTAAAGGATGCATGAATAATAGCTGCGCTGTTGATGGCTCCAGAACCTATCTGATACAATCTGTTCCCTTGAATAAGGGTTCTTGGAGCGGTCGAAAAACGTGTTATCTGCCCTGAAGCCGTTGATGTTGAAGGAACCAGGAGCTGATGCAGGACCTGGGAACCTTGGTAGTCGTGGGATCGGCTTCTGGACCTGGGGCCTGTGCGCAATATGATAGTTGAATTGTGGTCCGGCAGCAGACTCAGGCACAGAATATTCAGGAGCAGTAGCTTCGGTGTCTTCTGAAGCTGTTGTTGGGGAGGGCTCCACACTTGCTTCGGCGTTGTTTGTGGCAGCCTCAACATTTTCAGCTTCAGGCACGTTCTCCTTGAGAACTGCTTCTTGTTGGTGCGGGGGAGTTGGAGCTTGTGGTATTTCTGCTTGCTCTTCGGCTGATGCAGCCGGAATGTCTTCAGCAGCCTGAGCCCTTGGCCCTTTGCGAAGCCTACGGAGTGTAGGCGCCGGTGGAGTTGCAGTGGGTTGGGGCTCATCTTCCTCCTGTGGGCGATCTGCCCACGACGCATCTTGTGTGATTGGCGTCAATGGACGACCAATACTGATCTGTTCGCTTGTCTCAAGCTGAGGAAGGGCTGCATCACCTTGCACATTGTCTTGGAGACCAATGTCTTCAGCAGCGTAAGGTTCGTCTGCTGGAATGTCTTCAGTGTTGGGTTCATGCACAGTCAACTGACGATCTGTGTCAGGATAGCGGACGCAGAGGGGTTCAACTATCAGGGGCTCTGTGGGAGCAGCCCGAGATTTCTTGCTCTTGCGCTTCTTGATGATGGGTTCAGAAGGAGAGGCTTCAGAATGTTTTCTCTTCTTAGCTTCAGCCTCTGCAGTCCGTGTCTTCTTGTGCTATGAGGCGGTTGATCGACTCTTTGGCTTCGAGCCAGTCGTTGCAGCGGGGAAGACAAGCGGAGCAGTTTCTGACCTTGGCGCTTCAGGCTCGGGCACAGCCGCCTTCTTTTTCTTCTTCGCGGCCATCCTGGGGTCAATGCCGGGACGCCCAAGTGCCTTGCGCTTTTCTGCCTCATTGTAGGCTTGCACGCAGCGATCAGCCAAAGTCTTCATGCTTTCTCGCGAGCCTTGAGCTTCGGCACGCGTCTTCAGGAAGTTCTCTTTCAGCTCGTGCAACATGATCTTGAAGTTTTTCACTTCTTGCACACTGAGCTTGGCCACGTGCTTCTTGAACTGAGCCTTTTCATGATCAATTTTCTGCTTCAGTTCTACAATTCGCTGGGCTATTGCAAGTTCTGAAGCAATTGCACCTTGAAAGGCAACGCTGAGGCCTATGGGTAGCTGCAGATCATTGAAGCTTATGTCTGGTGTGTCAAACCATTCATCGATGAAGTTGTGGATGATGGCGACATCAAACAGAGGCAGATTGTTGAAGATTTCAGCCTCCTCCTTGCTCTTGATGAGCTGCTCAAGAGCTCATCTCCAAGATCTTCATCGCTTGAGAGATCAATGGCTTCGCAGCGCAGAATGTCAGCAGCTGTGAGCTCTTTGCCTGTGTGTGGCTGAGGCTTCTTGGCTTTTTGGGGCTTGGACACTCGTGATAAGCCTTCTGACTGCACACTGGCTTCAGGAGGTGCAGTTGCTAAAGGCTTCACTCTTGCGATCTTGGGAGAAGCGGCTGGCTTTGAAGATTTTGGAGCTTTTGGCTTCTTCTGCTTTGGCTTCGGAGCAGCAGGGGCGTCATCTGACTCAGTATCTGCTGGAGGGTCATTCACAGCAGTCCCTTGGACTAGGATGCGAGTGATGAGGCCTGCAAGATTGGCATACGGCCCAATGATATTGGGATCGGCGTTGCGTGTGCCATCTGCCCTTGGTGAGGAGGGACCAGGGTTGAAGTCAAGCCCAAATTTCTTCTTGTTTATCTTCGCTGACTGTTGTGCAAACTGAAAGTTGCGCTTGAAGAGATTATTATCGCGGCACCAGAGAAGTGATGACGGATGTGCCTCAGCTGGCTGTGGTCCTCTCACCATGCATGGATAGAAGCCTTGAGCAATGGCTTCGTCTCTGGACCTGGGTACGAGATTTTTGTATAATACATCTCCCCACGGTCTCTTGATGGCGCACTTCTCTGCATATTCCTGAGTGACGAAGCGGTAGTGGAACCATTGCTCTGCCCAATATCTTCGAATCCATTGGATTCGTGTCTTGCGCTGACCATAGCTTTCTTCAGGATCAGTTTTGTACATCTCTGCCAATTCATCAGGCAGATCTTTGGACGTTTCACCACTTCGCTGTCTGCCTCCCTTCCTTGCTGCTGTTTCTGAAGCCATGAATAACTTGGAAGGCTTCAAGATGTTCAAAGGCTTCAAAGGCTTCCTTTTGCAAGAACTGGCTTCAGGCGAGTTGATGTGATGCTGCAAGTACTCTGCAAATGAATGCAGACTATGAGAACCAAAGGATTCTCCCACGGACATGTACCTGTGACAGCATTAAGGTGCGAGGGAAGGGGAAGAGGTCATATGCATTCTCAGAAGATTTTGAAGATAAATCGGTTTAGAAGACATTGACCTCATTATGCGAAGACATTCACTTATAGATAAGAAGTTGGTTCCAGATTTGTACGAACCCATAGATCAGTACAAGTGAGGAATCTAACTACTTTATGAAGCACAAGTGAATATACTAGGCATGTTATGAGATGCAGCGAGAGATTTAACTGGTGTGAAGAGAAACTTCTTATGGCAGAAAGTGACTGAACTGTAGGATCAAAAGAGGCTGTAAAAAGAGGTTTTATTTACCACACTTGGAACTGCTAGACGAAGTGAGAGTTGAGGTCGAGCAGTTCAATCCTCCGTGCCCTAACTTGGCAACGGAAGACACCTACGGCGACGGCGGAGAGAGCGATGTCCGCTGTCGGCGTGAAAACGGCGTCGGAGAGGTTGCGGCAGTGAAGCGCTTCGTCGCCGGCGTCGTCGAGTGCTAGCGGTGGCGCTAGGGTTCGTGCGAGGGTGGAAGAAGGAGATAATGACCGCAGTGAATCGTATATTTATAGGGATAGAGGCGGCACTGCGCTATTACGCAGGTACCCCTGGCGGTTCGCATTTGAGGCACGCGTGGCCAGTTAGAGGACGATTGGGATTTCTTCCACGTCCCACGCACGCCTAAATTGTCGGGCAGTCGTTCCTGCTTCTCCGGATCTTATGTGGAGGAATGAGCATTAAAACCGGACTTTTATGGTTGTCACTATGTCTTCAGCTGACAAGGACACAGTGAAGACATTTGACAGTTACAACAGAATGCATATGACTTGGAGAGATAGAGTTTGAGATAGAGAGCATAGATAGGTTAGGGTCCGATCACATTCACTTAGTTCAAAAGATTCAACCAAGAAGACATAGCTATAAGTGAATGCTGTAGAGGACAGAACATCAGTACATATATATCCATATAATCAACGCAGTGAAGATAATCATGAAGACATATTGAGAATGAAACCAAACCAATTGTGAAGACATTGAGAGGTAACGCCATGAGAGAAACACTTCAAAATGGAACGTTTGGTGGTGGCGTTACCCACCGTATAGGAAGTATTAGACCCAGACACGGCGCACAATTATCGTGGCGCTCCGAAGTCAAATTCCACATTAATGTATTCACACTTAGAATGTATGTCTTCATTGTTTGAAGATATACGCTACTTCGTGTGTTGCACATCTAAGTCATCAATATGCTTAAGTGTTAGGATGTGTGCCTGATCACAGAACATTTGAGGATTCCAAGATATTTAGCTCACACCGTAACTTGAAAAATCTCTTCTCATCCAAGGGCTTTGTGAAGATATCTACCAATTGCTCTTCAGTGTTGACGTGTATGATATCAATGTCTTACTTCACAACATGATCTCTGAGAAAGTGATGACGAATTTCAATGTGCTTTGTCTTCGAGTGCTGAACTGGGTTGTTGGCAATCTTGATGGCGCTTTCATTGTCGCAGTAAAGTGGCACTTGCTTCAGATGAATGTCATAATCCTTGAGTGTTTGCTTCATCCACAGAAGCTGAGCGCAGCAAGATCCAGCAGCAATGTATTCAGATTCAACAGTGGAGAGTGATACACAGTTCTGCTTCTTTGAAGACCAACATACAAGTGATCGTCCCAGAAAGTGACATGTGCCTGATGTAGACTTGCGATCAACTTTGTCACCAGCATAATCAGCATCCGAAAATCCAACTAAATCAAACTCTGAGCCCTTTGGATACCATAATCCTAGAGTTGGGGTGTGAGCCAAATATCGAAGAATTCGCTTCGCAGCTAAGTGATGCGACTCCTTTGGTGTCGCTTGAAATCGAGCACACATGCATACACTAAGCATGATATCTGGCCTAGATGCACATAAATAAAGCAAAGACCCAATCATGGAGCGGTATACCTTTTGATCGAACTCTTTACCATTGTCGTCGGGACCCAGATGATGCTTGGCTGGCATTGGTGTTGTGAAGCCTTTGCAGTCTTGCATACCGAACTTCTTCAGGCACTCTTTAAGATATTTCTCTTGAGATATGAAGATGCCGTTGCGTTGTTGCCGCATTTGAAGACCGAGAAAGAACTTCAGCTCCCCCATCATGGACATCTGATATTGCTCTTGCATCATGTATCCAAACTCTTCACTATACTTCTGATTGGTGCAGCCGAAGATAATGTCATCCACATATATTTGGCACACAAACAGTTCACCATCATATGTCTTCGTGAAAAGAGTGGGATCCAGGGAACCAGGTATGAAGCCTTTGCTTTTCAGAAAGTACTTGAGTGTATCATACCAGGCCCTAGGGGCTTGTTTGAGGCCATACAGTGCCTTGTTGAGCTTCTATACCATATCAGGATATTTTGGATTTTCAAAGCCAGGTGGTTGTGCAACATACACTTCTTCTTCAATCTTGCCATTGAGAAAGGCACTTTTCACATCCATCTGATAGAGAAGTATGTTATGATGATTTGCATAGGCCAGCAGTATGCGTATGGCTTCAAGCCTAGCCACAGGAGCAAATGTTTCATCGAAGTCAATGCCCTCCACTTGAGTATATCCTTGAGCAACTAGACGAGCTTTGTTTCTGACAACTTGACCATGCTCATCTTGCTTGTTGCGGTATATCCATTTGGTGCCTATTATGTTGTGCTTCCGTGGATCAGGACGCTTAACCAGTTCCCATACATTATTCAGCTCAAACTGTTGAAGCTCTTCTTGCATAGCTTGAATCCATTCAGGTTCCATGAAGGCTTCTTCAACTTTCTTGGGTTCTGATATTGAGACGAATGCGAAATGCCCACAGAATTTTGTTAGCTGAGTTGCCCTTGAACGAGTGAGTGGACCAGGTGCATTGATGTTGTCCAGTATTTTGTCAATTTGTACTTCATTTGCAACACGAGGGTGTGTGGGGCGAAGACTTTGCTCTTGCTGATCTATGTGGTCATTTGAAGGTATATCTTCAGGCTGAGCATTGTCTTCATGTGGATCAGGTGCTGAGATGATAAGTTCTTCTTCAGGTTGAGCTTCAGAAGGTACAATTTCTCCAGTTCCCATAAGCTTGATTGATTCATTTGCAGGAACTTCATCTAGCACATTTGGCAATTGCTCTCTTTGTAATCCATTGGTTTCATCAAATCGCACATCCACTGTTTCAACCACTTTGTAGTGGAAGAGATTGAAGACTCTGTAGGAGTGCGAATCCTTTCCATATCGAAGCATGAAGCCTTCATGTGCTTTTGGTGCAAACTTTGAGGTGTGGTGTGGGTCCTTGATCCAGCATTTTGCGCCAAATACTCTGAAATAACTGACATTTGGCTTCTTGCCAGTTAGGAGTTCATAGGATGTCTTGTTCAGAAGCTTGTGAAGATAAACACGATTGATTGTATGGCATGCAGTATCAATGGCTTCAGTCCAGAATTTTCTTGGAGTCTTGTATTCATCTAGCATTGTTCTGGCCATCTCAATGAGTGTTCTGTTCTTGCGTTCGACGACGCCATTCTGCTGTGGCGTGTATGGAGCTGAGAATTCATGTGTGATGCCCAAGGTATCCAGATATGTATCAAGGCCAGTGTTCTTGAATTCAGTGCCATTGTCACTTCTGATGTGCTTTATCTTGGTGCCAAAATTGTTCATAGCTCGATTTGCGAAGCGTCTGAAGACATCCTGCACTTCAGTCTTGTAAAGGATTATGTGCACCCAAGTATATCTAGAGTAATCATCAACAATTACAAAGCCATAGAGGCATGCAGAAGTAGTAAAAGTTGAGTAGTGAGTGGGACCGAAAAGATCCATGTGAAGCAGTTCGAAGGGTTGAGTAGTGGTCATGATTGTCTTCGAAGGATGTTTTGCCCTTGTCATCTTCCCTGCTTCACAAGCACCGCATAAGTGATCTTTCTTGAACTTGACGCCTTCGATGCCTATGACGTGCTTTTTCTTCGCAAGGGTGTGGAGGTTCCTCATGCCAGCATGCCCAAGCCTTCGATGCCAAAGCCAGCATTCTGAAGCTTTTGCAAGAAGACATACTGCAAGTTGTGGTCCTGCTGAGAAATCTACCACATACAAATCACCTTTCCTATACCCTTCAAACACTAGAGATTTGTCAGATTCCATTAGCACCAGGCAGCGATATTTGCCAAACATTACAATCATATTCAAATCGCAAAGCATTGAGACAGACATTAAGTTGAAGCCAAGGGATTCAACAAGCATGACTTTATCCATGTGTTGATCCTTTGTGATTGCAACTCTACCTAGACCCAATACCTTACTTTTACCAGTGTCAGCGAATGTAATGTGGCTCTTGTCGGATGGACGTAAAGTTGAGTCCATAAGAAGGCTTCTTCTGCCAGTCATGTGATTTGTACACCCACTGTCAATAATCCATTCTGAAGACTTTGAAGTCGCTGGTATCGTACCCTACAGTGCAGTTAGGGGGATAGGCTTCACGAAGAGTGTTGTGAAGCATAAACATTTGACGAACCAGTGGGTTATGAAAGCTTAGATCCAGATTAGGACTAATGGGGAGAGTAGCATGCGATTCAGGAACGAAGTACATAATTATGCCATTTGGGCAGTTTATCTTGCGCCCCACAAGATTTTTATGGTCCCCAGCAATAGCATCAGAAGATTTTGTTTTTGTGCTGGAGACCTTTCCCTGCAAAAAAAAGTTAAGCTTTCTTAACCACCCACATCTTCAAGGGTGGCTTAGAAGCTATGAGTCTAAGAGCAGCATCTGAGAATTTTGGCTTTGAAGCCTTAGCAAACAGTCTAGCAGGGGGACAATAATACTCATAGGCATTAGCAGAATAATTTTTGGTCATATGAATATGACGGTTCGATGAACCGCTCTCATATTCATATGCCTGAGTATGGTTTCCCTGCAAAACATTTGCGTTAGTGTGACTCAGGTGAGTCCTCTGTCTGTATGAAGCCTTTGGACCGAGGTTTGTCTTCTTCAAGTGAGGTGTCATGAAGACATTCACAGGAAGATTTTCCAGACATGTTTTCGGAACCCAGATCTTCTTCATAGCCGGTCCATTCCTGCAGTTAGTACCAATGTACCTGGCAAACACTTCATCATTCTGATTCTTAAACAGTTTATAGTTTGCATCAAAGGATTCATCAATGATAATTGGGTTAGCACAAGTGAAGCCAGATAAATTGGATGGATTTGCTGAAAGTTCCTTTGCAACAACCCATGTAGTTTTGGGGTACTGCTCAGGTTTCCAGTAAGAGCCATCTACATTGATTTTCCTCACGAACCCAACACCCTCTTTCCTAGGGTTTCAGTTCAGAATCTGCTTCTTAAGGACATCACATAATGTTTGATGCCCTTTTAGACTTTTGTACATCCCTGTTTCAAGCAATGTCTTCAACCTAGCATTCTCATCAGCAATAGCAGTGGTATCCTTAGCAGAGGGGTTAGTTGCCACATCAACAGTTGAAGATATTGGAACAGTAGTAGCAGTGGAACATTCAGCAACAGAATTAGCATTATTATGCTCAATGCATTTAAGACATGGTGGTTCAAATCCTTCCTGAGCGGGACTGATCTGTTCGGCGCGAAGTGACTCGTTTTCCTTTTGAAGATCTTCATGAGCCACCCTCAATTTCTCGAGTTCTTGCTTCCTTTGAAGATAGTCATAGGAAAGCTTTTCATGAGTTGTTGAGAGAGTATCATGACGATCTTCAAGTTCCTGATACTTAACGTGAAGGTTTTTTATGTCTTCAATTAAGGATTCAGATCGAGTCATTTCAGCACCCAACAGATCATCGCTTCTGTCTAACAGTTTTTGAATATGTTCCATAGCTTTCTGTTGTTCAGTTGCAATTTTAGCAAGTGTTTTGTAGCTAGGTTTTGAATCACATTCAGAGTCATCGTCACTGGATGTTTCATAGCGAGTGGTGCGTGTGTTTACCTTGGTACCGCGTGCCATGAAGCAGTAGGTAGGAGTGGAGTCGTTCTTGTCATTTGCGTCGGTGTCGGTGATGTAATTATTGACTTCAGTGTTGAAGATGGACTTGGCGACGTATGCTGTAGCCAGACTCGCAGTGCCAGAATCAGACTCCTCCTCAGATTCCACCTCTGCCTCCTCAGATGTGGATTCCTCCTCTGAATCCATCTCCTTGCCTACAAACGCACGTGCCTTGCCAGATGAGCTCTTCTTGTGTGATGAAGACTTTGATGAAGACTTGGAAGAAGACTTTGAGTGTTTCTTCTTCTTCTTGTCGTCAGAATCATATTCCTTGCTCTTCTTCTTCCTTCTGTTCTCATTGTCCCACTGTGGACACTCAGAGATGAAGTGCCCGGTTTTCTTGCACTTGTGACATGTTTTCTTCTTGTAGTCATGAGCAGAAGCTTCATCATTCCTTGAGCTTGATCGTGAAGATTTTCTGAAGCCTTTCTTCTTGGTGAATTTTTGAAACTTCTTCACTAGCATTGCAAGTTCTCTTCCAATGTCTTCAGGATCATCAGAACTGCAGTCAGATTCTTCTTCAGATGAGGAGACAGCTTTTGCCTTCAAGGCACGAGTTCGCCCATAGTTTGGACCGTAGATATCTCTTTTCTCAGAAAGCTGAAACTCATGTGTGTTGAGCCTCTCAAGTATGTCAGACGGATCGAGTGTCTTGAAATCAGGACGTTCTTGAATCATCAGGGCCAGAATGTCAAACGAACTATCAAGTGATCTCAGCAGCGTCTTGACGATTTCATGTTTGGTGATCTCAGTAGCGCCGAGGGCTTGAAGCTCATTTGTGATGTCAGTGAGCCGATCAAAGGTGTGCTGGACATTCTCATTGTCATTTCGTTTGAAGCGGTTGAAGAGATTGCGAAGGACACTGATTCTTTGATCTCTCTGGGTTGATATGCCTTCATTAACTTTGGAGAGCCAATCCCAGACCAGTTTGGATGTCTTCAAGGCACTCACACGGCCATACTGTCCTTTGGTCAGATGACCACAGATGATATTCTTGGCAGTAGAGTCCAATTGAACGAACTTCTTGACATCAGCAGCAGTGACACCTTCTCCAGCCTTGGGAACGCCGTTTTCGACGACATACCATAGGTCGACGTCAATGGCTTCAAGATGCATGCGCATCTTATTCTTCCAGTAGGGATATTCAGTTCCATCGAAGACGGGACAAGCAGCGGAGACTTTGATTATCCCTGCAGTCGACATAGCTAAAACTCCAGGTGGTTAAACCGAATCACACAGAACAAGGGAGCACCTCGCTCTGATACCAATTGAAAGTGCGTTATATCGACTAGAGGGGGGGTGAATAGGCAATTTTTATGAAAGTCTTCAAAACGTGAGAGTTGTGAAGACAAACAGTGAAGATCATGCCTATTACTATGTAGCGGAAGTTAGATTACACTAGGCCAGCCATGGTCATGTATTCAATAGAGTGAAAGCGCAATGACAAACAGCTTTAGTGTAATAAGGATCAGGTAGGAAGAAGTTATGAAGCCGAACAGATCATACATTCATGTTGTGAAGACAAAAGATAAAGCAAGCATGCAATGGCTTCACAATGAATAACTGTAAGTGAAAGGAAGTGAAGATGAAACCAGTGACACGTTGAAGACAATGATTTGTTGGACCAGTTCCAGTTGCTGTGACAACTGTACGTCTGGTTGGAGCGGCTAGGTATTTAAACCAAAGGACACACAGTCCCGGACACCCAGTCAAGGACACTTAGTCCAAGACACCCAGTCCTCACCGTTTTCTCCTTGAGCTAAGGTCACACAGACCTCGCCCAATCACTCAGGTAAGTCTTCAAGGTAGACTCCCAAACCTTCACAAACTTTGTTCACTGACAATCCACAATTTCTCTTGGATGCTCAGAACGCGACGCCTAACCGTCTGGAGGATGCACAGTCCTCAAGTGTAATAAGTCTTCAGATCACACAGACACGAAGACTTAAGTGATGCCCAATTTACTCTGGCTCTGGGTGGTTAGGGCTTTTCTCCTCACTGGGAATTTTTCTTTCAAAGGCTTCGAGGTGGGTTGCTCTCAAACGACAAAAGCCATGCACTGAAATCTGAGCAGCCAACCGTTATTGTTGTGGGGGTGGACTATTTATAGCCACTTGGCAACCCGACCTGATCTGTCCGAAATGGCCCTGGGTCACTAAGGAACTGACACGTGTACCAACGGTCGAATTTTGAACTCACATGGCAACTTCACTTGGGCTACAAGTAAAGCTGAATTGTCTGACTCTGGACAAGATTTTCTCTCAAAGTCTTCGCTCGAAGACATAGGATTTGAATTAGGCATCACTTCAGTCATTCTGACTGGTTCTCTTCGACCCCACTTAACAGTACGGTGGTTCCTATGACACAACATGAATGAAATAAAACTACGAAGGATCTAGGTCTTCGAGTTCCAAAAGCTTCATGGGGAGTCTTCTCATGTCATTGTCTTCAATATGAATATCTTCATAAACCACCATTGTCTTCAATGTCTTCGTACATTTTTAGGGGTCATCTCTGGTAGTAAAACCGAATCAATGAGGGACTTCTACCTATGTTTTCCTGCAATTCTCACAAACACATTAGTCCCTCAGCTAGGTTTGTCGTCAATACTCCAAAACCAACTAGGGGTGGCACTAGGTGCACTTACAGCATCGAGGGTGTCAAGTTCAAGAAGGATCACTTATGCGGTGCCTGTGAAGAAGGAAAGATGACGAGGGCCAAGCATCCCTCGAAGACAATCATGACAACGACTCAACCCTTCAAGCTGCTCCACATGGACCTTTTCGGTCCCACCCATTACTCAACTCTTACTACTACTGCTTGTCTCTATGGCTTTGTCATTGTTGATGATTATTCAAGATATACTTGGGTGCATATAATCCTCTACAAGACTGAAGTGCAGGATGTCTTCAGACGCTTCGCCAATCGAGCCATGAACAACTATGGCGTCAAGATAAAGCACATCAGAAGTGACAATGGCACTGAATTCATGAACACTGGCCTAGATATATATCTTGATACCTTGGGCATCACACATGAACTCTCAGCTCCATACACACCGCAGCAGAATGGCATCATGGAACGCAAGAACAGAACACTTATTGAGATGGCCCGGACAATGCTTGATGAATACAAGACTCCAAGAAAATTCTGGCCTGAAGCCATTGATACGGCATGCCATATCATCAACCATGTTTATCTTCACAAGCTTCTCAACAAGACATCCTATGAGCTCCTTACTGGCAAGAAGCCAAATGTCAGTTACTTCAGAGTATTTGGTGCCAGGTGCTGGATCAAGGATCCACATCACACTTCAAAATTTGCACCGAAAGCACATGGAGGTTTTATGCTTGGATATGGAAAGGATTCGCACTCCTACAGAGTCTTCAACCTCTTTCACTATAAAGTGGTTGAAACTGTGGATGTGCGGTTCGATGAGACTAACAGCTCGCAAAGAGAGCACCTGCCAAATGTGCTAGCTGAAGTTCCATCCAGTGAATCAATCAAACTTATGGGAACTGGAGAAATCATACCATCTGAAGCTCAGCCTGAAGATGAACTTATCATCTCCGCACCTGATCAACCTGAAGACAATGCTCAGCCTAAAGACAATCCCTCTAACGATGACAATGATCAGCAAGAGCAAAATCTTCGTCCTGTACATCCTCGTGTTGCAAATGAAGTACAGATTGAGAGAATAATTGATAGCATCAATGCACTAGGACCACTCACTCGTTCAAGGGCAACACAGCTAGCAAATTTCTGTGGGCACTTCGCATTCGTCTCAATATCTGAACCTAAGAAAGTTGATGAAGCCTTCATGGAACCTGAATGGATTCAAGCTATGCAAGAAGAGCTTCAATAGTTTGAGCTGAATAATGTATGGGAACTGGTTAAGCGTCCTGATCCTCGTAAGCACAATATAATAGGCACTAAATGGATATATCGCAACAAACAAGATGAGCATGGTCAAGTTGTCAGAAACAAAGCTCGTCTCGTTGCTCAAGGATACACTCAAGTTGAAGGGATTGACTTCAATGAAACATTTGCTCCTGTGCCTAGGCTTGAAGCCATACGCATACTGCTGGCATATGCAAATCATCATAACATTCTTCTGCATCAAATGGATGTGAAGAGCGCTTTTCTCAATGGCAAGATTAAAGAAGAAGTGTATGTTGCACAACCACCTAGCTTTGAAGATCCAAAACATCCTGACATGGTGTACAAGCTCAACAAGGCACTGTATGGTCTCAAAAAAGCCCCTCGGGCTTGGTATAACACTCAAAGACTTCCTGAAGAGCAAAGGCTTCAAACCTGGTTCCCTCGACCCCACTCTCTTCACGAAGACATATGATGGTGAACTGTTTGTGTGCCAAATATATGTGGATGACATTATTTTCGGCTGCAACAATCAGAAATACACTAACGAGTTTGGATATATGATGCAAGAGCAATATCAGATGTCCATGATGGGTGAGCTAAAGTTCTTCCTTGGTCTTCAAATACGTCAGCAATGCAATGGAATCTTTATATCTCAAGAGAAATACCTCAAAGATTGCCTGAAGAAATTTGGGATGCAAGATTGCAAAGGCTTCACGACGCCAATGCTAGCCAAACATCATCTGGGTCCCGACGACAATGGTAAAGAGTTCGATCAAAAGGTATACCACTCCATGATTGGTTCCTTGCTTTATTTATGTGCATCTAGGCCAGATATCATGCTTAGTGTTTGCATGTGTGCCCGGTTCCAAGCGGCACCAAAGGAATCACATCACTTAGCTGTGAAGCGAATTCTCAGATATTTGGCTCACACCCCAACACTAGGATTATGGTATCCAAAGGGCTCAGAGTTTCATCTAGTTGGATTCTCGGATGCTGATTATGCTAGTGACAAGGTGGATCGCAAGTCTACATGAGGCACATGTCATTTTCTGGGACGATCACTTGTATGTTGGTCTTCAAAGAAGCAAAACTGTTTATCTCTCTCCACTGCTGAATCTGAATACATTGCTGCTGGATCTTGCTGCGCCTAGCTTCTATGGATGAAGCAAACACTCAAAGACTATGGCATTCATCTGAAGCAAGTGCCACTCTACTGCGACAACAAAAGCGCCATCAAGATTGCCAACAACCCAGTTCAGCATTCGAAGACAAAGGACATTGAAATTCATCATCACTTTCTCAGAGATCATGTTATGAAGGAAGATATTGATATCATACACGTCAACACTGAAGAGCAATTGGCAGATATCTTCACCAAGTCCTTGGATGAGAAGAGATTTTGCAAGTTATGGTATGAGCTAAATATCTTGGAATCCTCAAATGTCCTGTGATCAGGCACACATCCTAACACTCAAGCATGTTGATGACATAGATGTGCAACACACGAAGTAAAGTATATCTTCAATCAATGAAGACTTACATTCTGAGTGTGAATACATTAACATGGAACTTGACTTCAGAGTGCCACGATAATTGTGCACCATTTCTGGGTCTAATACTTCCTATATGGTGGGCAATGCCACCACCAAATTCTTCTGTTTGAAGTGTTTTACTCATGGCGTTACATTTGCTATGTCTTCACATTGGATTGTCTTCAATTTCAACTTGTCTTCATGATTATCTTCACTATGTTGATTTGATTGTCTTCTGATATATACATATTAGTGTTCTGTCCTCTATAGCATTCACTTATAGCTACGTCTTCCTTGTTGAATCTTTTGAACTAAGTGAATGTGATCGGACCCTAATCTCTCTATGCTTCCTATCTTAAACTCTATCTATCCAAAATCATATGAATTCTATTGAAACTGTCGAATGTCTTCTCTGCGTCCTTGTCAGCAGAAGATACAGAGACAACATTAAGTCTGTTTTAAATGCTCTATACTTATTGCCTGAAATCCAGAGAAGCCGGAACGACCATCCGACAATTCAGGTGGGCGTGGGAACGTGGGACAACTCCGAGTATGTTGCATCCTTGCCACGTGTCTCTCAGATGTGAACCGCCAGGGGAACCTGCATAATTACGTTGCACCGCATACTTCCTTATAAATACATGTCCCCTGCGGTCAAGAAAACCTTCTTCCACCTCTCCACCTCGTCAAAACCCTAGCGCCACCGCTAGCTCTCGATGACGCCGGCGACGAAGAGCTTAGCTGTCATGACTTCACCGACGCCGTCCCCACGCCGGCCGCGGTCTTCGTCCTCTCCGCCGCCGCCGTAGGTGTCCTCCGTCGCCAACTTAGGGCATGGTGGATTGAACTGCTCGGTCTCCTACTCTTCCCATCTAGCAGTTCATCGTGTGGTAAATAAAACTCTCTTTTTACCATCTTCTTGATCCTAAGAGATTCATCCTGTTTACCAAAAGTGGTTTCTACCTACTCAATGTTAGATCTATCCTGTCTGCATCTCATATAATGCCTAGTATATTCACTTAAGCTTCACAACGAGTTAGATTTCTCACTTGTACCTATTCCTGGATTCGTACAAATCTAGAACCAACTCCAAACACATAAGTGAATGTCTTCGCACCATGAGGTCAATGTCTTCAAACTGATTTATCTTCAAAATCTTCTAAGAATGCATATGACCTCTCCCCTTCCCTCGCATCTCTAATGCTGTCACAGGTTCATGTCAGTGGGAGAATCCCTTGGTTCTCATAGTCTGCATTCATTTGCAGAATTCTTACAGCATCACATTAACTCTCCCGAAGCCAGTTCCTATTTGACCAGCAAGCGGAAGCCTTTGAAGCCTTTGAACATGTTGAAGCCATTCAGTTTGAAGTTCATGGCTATAGAGAAATCAGCAAGGAAGGGTGGCAGACAGCGTCGAGGGGGAACATCAAGAGATCTGCCTAATGACCTCTCAGAGCTGTACAAGACAGATCCAGAAGAGGATTACAATCAGCGCAAGACACGAATCCAATGGATTCGAAGATATTGGGCCGAACAATGGTTTAAATACAAGTTTGTGACCCAGGAGTATGCTGAGAAGAATGCCCTCAAGAGTCCTTGGGGTGACATTCTCTTCCGAAACCTTCAACCCAAGACCAGAGCTGAAGCTATTGCTCAGGGTTTCTATCCCTGTATGGTCCGTGGACCACAGCCTGACAATGCCGACCCATCATCACTGCTCTGGTGTCGTGACGATAATCTCTTCAAGCGCAATTTCCAGCATGCAAAGGCATCGTCCAAGGAAAACAAGAAGTCATTGGGACTAGACTTCAACCCTGGTCCTTCTGCTCCCCGGGCTGACGGCACACGCGATGCTGAACCCAATATCATCGGACCTTTCTACAACCTTGATGGCCTTATCACTCACATTTCTGTTCAAGGTGCCAAAGTAGATCATTCTGATGATGATGCCGACACTGATGAAGCCCCAGCTCCTGCTCCAAAGCCACAGAAGCAAAAGAAGGCTAGAGCTTCAAAGTCAGCTGCTCCTCCAAAAGCTTCATGTGTGAAGCCACTGGCTACTGCACCTCCTGAAGACAGTGTGCAGTCTGAAGATCTATCACGTATCTCCAAGAAGACGGAGATGAAAAAGA